>NC_133204.1:32379007-32396507 GCF_958299795.1 Porites lutea | reverse complement strand
GTGCCATTTGTTAACGCTCCGTGAAGCGGAAATTTAAAGCTCTTACCATTGGGAATTGCATCAATTCCGGTTCCGATTCCATTCATTCAGTTCAAAAACTTCCTCGCACAAAAGAAGGCTTGATTCAAATCTGTGAATGAGTCTACATTTCGTTCCAGGAGCATGATTTCAATAATTGAAAGAGTAGAAATTACCAGGAAGCTAGCAGCCCACCCGATTCACGCAACCCCTATGGGTGATACCCGCTGAAAATGCACCAAATTACGCGGGCATCACCCGCTGAATTACGTACTATAGTATGGGCAATATGGCGGTCCATAGGCTACACAACTATCTGTGCAAGTAACCGTTATATTTTCGATAAAATAAAAACAATTCCGCCTCTTTGATACAGCAGAAAACGGAAAGACTAAAATATTAACGACTATTTGGTATATAAACCGCAAATTTTCAAACAATTCCAGCTAATTCCGCATAACTTGAAGACGAGTAACGAACAGGGCGAAGTTAAATTGCCGAAAGTGAAGTTTACTTCATTGTGTTGGGTTAAAATCCATCCGTGTTTGGGATAAAACGTCTTTAGTAGACAATTGTAGTTCTCAACACGGAAAATGAAATATTCTGGGTTTCGGGAGTGCGGTCTGGCTCACGTCTAATAGGATGCTGATACGACGGGCGTTTTTAAGACGGGCAAATTCGAGAAAGACATTTTATTACAGTTCCCCCCAAATGAAGTGTATTTCTATGATATTCGCATCAAACTGTTCCGAATCGTGTAATAGAAACTTTTAAAGCAAAAATCTGGTCTTCCAAGAGCCCAAAGTAAAGAATTTCTGAATGGCAAGTGTAGCGTGTGTGACATCCTATAGGATGGCGATTCACGGGCGTTTTTAAGGCGGGTAAATTCGAGAAAGACATTTTGTTACAGTTCCCCCCAATTGAAGTGTATTTCTATGATATTCACATCAAACTGTTCCGAATCGTGTAATAGACACGTTTTAAGCAAAAATCTGGTCTTCCAAGAGCCCAGAGTAAAGAATTTTGCAATGGCGAGTGCAGCGCGTGTGACATCCTATAGGATGCCGATTCACGGGCGTTTTTAAGGCGGGCAAATTCGAGAAAGAAATTTTATTACAGTTCCCCCCAAATGAAGTGTATTTCTATGGTATTCACATCAAACTGTTCCGAATCGTGTAATAGATACGATTTAAGCAAAAATCTGGTCTTCCAAGAGCTCAAAGTAAAGAATTTCGGAATGGCGAGGGCAGCGTGTGTGACATCCTATAGGATGGCGATTCACGGGCGTTTTTAAGGCGGGCAAATTCGAGAAAGAAATTTTATTACAGCTCCCCCCAAATGAAGTGTATTTCTATGATATTCACATCAAACTGTTCCGAATCGTGTAATAGACACGTTTTAAGCAAAAATCTGGTCTTCCAAGAGCCCAAAGTAGAGAATTTCTGAATGGCGAGGGCAGCGTGTGTGACATCCTATAGGATGGCGATTCACGGGCGTTTTTAAGGCGGGCAAATTCGAGAAAGACATTTTATTACAGTTCCCCCCAAATGAAGTGTATTTCTATGATATTCACATCAAACTGTTCCGAATCGTGTAATAGAAACTTTTAAAGCAAAAATCCGGTCTTCCAAGAGCCCAAAGTAAAGAATTTCTGAATGGCAAGTGTAGCGTTTGTGACATCCTATAGGATGGCGATTCACGGGCGTTTTCAAGGCGGGCAAATTCGAGAAAGAAATTTTATTACAGTTCCCCCCAAATATAGTGTATTTCTATGATATTCACATCAAACTGTTCGGAATCGTCTAATAGACACGTTTTAAGCAAAAATCTGGTCTTCCGAAGGCGCAAAGTAAAGAATTTTGCAATGGCGAGTGCAACGCGTGTGACATCCTATAGGATGCCGATTCACGGGCGTTTTTAAGGCGGGCAAATTCGAGAAAGAAATTTTATTACAGTTCCCCCCAAATGAAGTGTATTTCTATGATATTCACATCAAACTGTTCCGAATCGTGTAATAGAAACTTTTAAAGCCACAATATTGTCTTCCAAGGGCCCAAAGTGAAGAATTTCTGAATGGCAAGTGTAGCGTCAGTAGCGTGTGTGACATCCTATAGGATGGCGATTCACGGGCGTTTTTAAGGCGGGCAAATTCGAGAAAGACATTTTATTACAGTTCCCCCCAATTGAAGTGTATTTCTATGATATTCACATCAAACTGTTCCGAATCGTGTAATAGAAACGTTTAAAGCAAAAATCTGGTCTTCCAAGAGCCCAAAGTAAAGAATTTCTGAATGGCAAGTGTAGCGTTTGTGACATCCTATAGGATGGCGATTCACGGGCGTTTTTAAGGCGGGCAAATTCGAGAAAGAAATTTTATTACAGTTCCCCCAAAATGAAGTGTATTTCTATGATATTCACATCAAACTGTTCCGAATCGTGTAATAGATATCTTTAAGCAAAGATCTGGTCCTCTGAAGGCGCAAAGTAAAAAATTTTGCAATGGCAAGTGCAGCGTGTGTGACATCCTATAGGATGGCGATTCACGGGCGTTTTTAAGGCGGGCAAATTCGAGAAAGAAATTTTATTACAGTTCCCCCCAATTGAAGTGTATTTCTATGATATTAATATGAAACTGTTGGGAATCGTATAATAGGAGCGTTTAAACAGAAAAACTGATCTTATGAAGGCGCAAAGTGAAGAATTCTTGAATGCGCCATTCGCTCATAGACCTTAACGCGACTTCTTTACCCCTTAAAAATTTTGCAGAAACATGGTCTTAAATTTATCTTGGGACGACTGTAATACCCAGGAGAGATTGGAAACAATGGTTGGGCAAAATTTTGGGCCTTAAACAAGGTTCATTACGGTCTATGAGAAAATGGCGAGTCCAAGAATTCATCCAGGGTCACGTCATTTTTAGGGAGGGGAAATTCGAGAAATAACGAAAGGAACTTTATTTTAATATTAATAAGACCAAAAAGATCGGAATCGTATAATAGAAACGTTGAAAATGAAAATCTGGTCTTAATTCTAAATGCGCAATCATCCGAAATCATCTGGGCCAATGACATACATGATGTGGGATGGACTGGTAATTTTAAGGGTGGGCAAATGTAAGAGAGAGAGACTTGATTACTGTTTGCCTAAAATGAAGTATATTTCAGGATGTTAATATCAATGTGATTTGAATCGTACAATAAAAATGTTTTTTTTTTTCTTTAGGCGCAGTAGCCGCGGTTAAGAGTTGATCCCATACTTTATTGTCGCAAATGCAGCAAGCGTATTAATTAACTGCAGAGATGAGTTAACTCACCTTGAGTATTGAGCATTAAACTTTCCTACACAAGTGAAAAAATCAAAACTTCTGACATCCCCTTCAGCATGTTATCCCTGCTCCTAGAGAAATATGGGATACTTTACATAACGTGCACGAAACACCACTATTTGACAGCTGTACTTGATGGCAGTTGGTGAAAATACACTGATTTCACTGAGCGCATCGAAATACTGGACTATTCCTCGTAGTAAACGGGTCTAAAGGCCAGCAATGCGTAGTTGCCCCAATATTCCATGAAAAATACAATAAAACCCACAAGTAAGATCCTGCAGTTTCTCACTGAGTTAGCCTTAACAGATTCTTCATTTGAAATCTGCATACCAGATTAGCATTTTTCTGTATATTTTAGTGGGGATAACTCCGTAATCTTTTGATTTTTACCTTTTATATAGATTTTAGATTTTAGCGAATTATAAATTCCCCTTTATGATACCATTTATAAACTCATTTTATAATTTTTTTTTCCTATTTTTTCAGTGTCCCCAATAAGTTTTTATAAGCTAAAGACATCGACACTTACATAAAGTTGTTATGATATGTTGTTATGTTATACTAAAAAGAAGAACTGAATTGCCGACTTGTCCAATTACACTCAGTTCTAACAGTTTTACACTCTTGGCACCTAAGTCTCCACAACATTTCCTCAATGTTGACTTATCTTCGGTATTTGCCCAAGAGCACAGAATGTCTTTTTATAGAGTTTAGAGAATTAATAAGAACCTCTTTCAAATTTTAGCCTAACAGGTTCTTAAAACTCAGGTTCTTTATAGTAGTGCGGGTTTGAGTGAAAACACACACTGATTTATACATTAACTCATCGAAGTGCCCACTGAACATTTCCAAATTATTAGAAAGTGGGATCCAAGCAGGGAACAAAACTGCCTTTTAAAAACACAATGCTTGCACGGCAGTTCGTCGCATTCGTTAAAGAGATGGGATCTAGCGGTCAAAAGTGTCTATTTGGCCCATATTTCATGCAAACTGGTGGAAATACACTTATTTCAGGGCAACTCACACAGTAAATTTTAGGTAATTTGTTAGGTACAGGATAACCCCTTTTATGGGGTTCCTTTTAACTCCAAATTTGGGATCATTTTTACTCCTAAAAAGGATTTCCGGTTTTAACTCCCAGTCTGGAGTTAAAATAACTCCGAAAATGGGGTTATTTTACTCCTTACATGAGTTGTTTTTACTCTTATTGGAGCTACTTTAACTCTGTTCAAGTGGAGTAACAATTTTAGGTACAGGATAACTCCTTTTTGGGGGTTATTCCATCTCCTCAATATCTGGGTGATTTTTACTCCTGAAAAAGAGTTCTTTAAACTCCTTTTTGGAGTTAAAAAAACTCCCCCCACCGCCCCCCCCCCCCCCCCCAATAAAAAAACCTCCACTGTAAGGAGTTAAATTAACCCCACTAGACTAGAGGGGTTATTATGGAACTGCCGGACTATATCGCTTTTTTAAAAAAAAATTGGAAGATTTCAGCCATTCTCAGGGCCAGAATTCGAAATGCGTATTGGCCATAATATTCCAAAAATTCTAGGGGAAACATCTGATTTCACAGCAGCTCATCAAAGTACGAAGCTAATTTCGTAATTATTAGAAGATGGGATCCAAGGACCCAAAAATGCAAACTTAGCCCTATATTTCATGGAAACTAGAGGAAAGGCCCTTATTTCACCTCACTTCATCGAAGTAACGGAATATGTTTCACTCACATAAAATACAATAATTTCACAGCAACAAACACTGGCAAAAACAATTCATTCAAGTGCTGGACTATATTTCGCATTTATTGAATACTAAGAAATGAGGATGAAGAAAGCGTTTTTGGCACCATTTTTTCTGCAAACTATATTGAGGAGAGTGACATACACTACTTATTTTGAAGCAATTTATTCAAGTCCTGGACTATAAAACTCCGTAGTGGCCCACACTCCAAATTGAAGGCCGACGAAAATTCCGCATATTTACCCGGATATTCAATGAAAAATAGTAACACTCATTTCACCGCAACCCGTTCAAGAGCAGGGATTTTCCCCATGCATCACAAAATGGGATCTGCAGGCCAGAAATGCGTAATTTCCATATAATGTTTCTTTCATGTTTTTAGAAAAACGCTGATTTCACAGTAATTCATTTGAGTGATGGACTATTTCCCAGTCCGACGAAAATGGGATCTAAGGACAAGAATGCGTCGTGGCCCAATATTTCATGATAGAATAGTGTCAATAGTGAAAACACAGTAATTTCACTGCAACCAAAAAACTCCGCATATTAAACCGGATCCGTTCCAGGAAAAGCAGTGGAACACCACACATTTTCAATGGGATCTAAGAACCGCGTATTTGTCAAAATATTCCATGTACGTCTTCATTCATGTCCAGAAATGGATACAGTGGCGAAAATGGCAACAATGGCATAAAATCGCCAGCCTCTGACGGTTTGAGTTGGATGCCAAAAGTGGCCCCTTGGAGACTGGCGATTTTGGCGAAATTGGCGATTTTGGCGAAATTGGCGATTTCGACGAAAATCGCCAGAGGCCTTGTGATATCCAGAATTTGGCAAATATTCAAATTGGATGCCAAAAGTGGCCCCTTCAAATTATATAACTAAAGACGTCCCTTAGGGTGCAAAGAAAGTCAGTTTTACAGCCTGCCATTCATGCAGGCAAGCTGTAGCTAGTAATTAAGTACTAGCCCACAAGTCATTTCAACTAGCCCCCAAACCCTTTTTGAATTAGGAGCCGATTACAAACCCTTTTTTGCTTACGGTTTGGCGATTTTGGCGATTAATCGCCATTTCTGCCATTTTCGACAATGCGTGCATTTCTGGACATATCTCATGTGGGAAAGGGGAAATTCGGGCGCGGGAGCGCGAGGGGCGCGCGAGGAGGGGGAAAATCCATGGGAATTAGTGAACATACTTATTTCACAGCAGTTCATTCCAGCGCCGCGGACTATTTCGTATTTCGTATGAAATGGGATGCATTATATGCATTATCATAAAGTATTTTTTTGCAAACTAGAGGAAACATAGCGATTTCACGGCAGCTCATCATCGAAGTCCCAAACTATTTCGCAAGAAATGCGTAGTGGCCCATATTTCATGAAAAGTAGGGGAAACATACTAATATCACGTCAACCCAAAAATTCCACATATTCACCCGGGGCACTAGCTGACGGCAACTTGCATATTGAATGGCTGGACCTTCCCCCCCCCCCCCCCCCCCCCACCACCACCACCATTTGGAGATCAGACATCCAGAAATGTACGCAACAACGACATCTCTTTTGAGTCAAGTTTGAATTTTCGCCAACCCTTAGGTGATTCGTCGTCACATTTGCCATTTTTGAATTGTTGTATGCAAATTCGCCATTTTCGTCGAATCCCCACTTTTCAAGAGAGCCCTGTCAACATCTCAATAGAAATTTTGCCAAACCATATCGCCATTTTTGTCAAAATCGCCACTTTTCAAGGGGCCCCTTTAAACCGCCATCGCTGTAGAATTTTTACTAATTAAACCTTTGGCATTCGCCATTTTTGAATTATTCGTCATTTTCTTCAAATTACTCTCTTACCCTCTGGCGAATTTTTCCAGATTTTCTATTGACGCCGTTGCTGGTTCCTTTCTACACATAAGTGTGCATTAGGACATGGGATCTAAGGACAAGAAATAACATCCCGAATACCTGAAAAATGCACTGTCAATATGGTCAAAATCACATTCTCTTTCGCTATCCAGTGCATCATCCTCTGTTTCCGGGAGTAGCAGTCAGACATTTCCTTAGCCTCGCCCTTATCGTTGTTGAACGGAATACTCATTGGTTAAAAGATAAAGTTTGGGCGGGAGATGTCTTCAATGTGACATTGCAAAAATGTTTGACCTTTAGAAGTTGCCCCTCAAAAGGCAACAGTTTCATTTTCCGAAATATATTTTACTCTCTCCTCTAAGGGCAAACTGACTGAGAGTCGTAAGTGGAGTCGGAAGAAATGGAAACGTTCTCATTCTTCTTACTCCGATTCCGTCGCGCTTTTGACTCCGCTTACGAATCCCACTTTTTGATTTTCACTGGGTCATAAGCGCTCTTACGATTCCGACCCCGTCGCTAGTTAAAACCAGCCTTAACGAAGCGGAAAACGTCTCGTGCTGCCCGTTTAAGTGTTCATTTAAGGCTGGTTTTCACTAGCGACGGAGTTCGGAGTCAGATTCGGAGTTGTAAGAGCGCTTGTGACCTGGTCGAAATCAAATCAAGCGCGATGACATCCGCAGTTTCCCTTTTTCTTCCGAGCCTGCTTACGACTCCCGTCGCCTACATTCCGCTTATGTTTTAGTGAAAACCAGATTGTCGGAGTCGGAAGCAGAAGCGGAAGGCTAAAACAATCACAATGCACGTTCCCACGCTTTGTGATTGGTTTAGTTCTTCCGCTTCTGCTTCCGACTCTGACAATCTGTTTTTCTCTGGATCATAAGCGGATTGTAAGCGGCGGAGTCGTAAGCGGAATCAGAACGATGTTTTCATTACATCATAAGCTCTACGCTTGTGATTACAACTCCGACTCCGTCGTCGCTAGTGAAAACCAGCCTTTACGTTCCTCGTATTTTCTGAAGCAAGGTTACGTCTTTTTTAGTTCGATGCAGTAGATGCATCTTACAAATCGATAGCTCTACGTCAGGGACGGATCCAGAATTTCTTTTTAATTAGGGGGTCCAATCTTTGATTCGGAATCCTGAAACGAACAGATCATTTCACCCTCCCAAAATTACATATTTTTCAAATATGCCTGAAATTTAATCGTGCCAAAAGGTACCGCGCGTTTCAATGAAAAATCAATCAGTTGAATCGTGATATGCGATCCTATAGATGCAAAACTTTCAGGGTCAAACAAGTAATAAAACACAACCGCAGGCCTGATGGGGGCGGGTCCGGACCCCGCCCCGACCCTCTCACTGGATCCGCCACTGTACGTCTTACGCTTATGGGGACTGGCAAGTTACAACCCACAAACTCTTTTTGCAGCCAAAGGTCTGCTTTCGGGTAATTCACTTGATGGAACCCCAAAGGAATGTGGGAATGGCCATACCACACTTAAAATGTAAGATTAAATCCAAAGTGTGCCGCCTTTGCCAGTTTTAACAGCCTTTTTTGTAGTGTAATTTTACACAATGTAAAAAAACACATCAATGGAATATAATTTGTCCCCAAGTTAAGTGTATGCATTTGCCTTTCATAACAATATTTGGTTTAAAATTACACCCACAACTCAACAACATTTTCTACGATTTGAAATAAGGCATCAATCTAACAGTTTGTGTATTAAACGGTGAATCACACAGAACTACAAAATATAGCATATAACCTTTTTTACTCACTATAATTAACTTGTCCTCTACCAATAACTTGAAACAAATTTGATGGTTAACATCTGAAACTTGCATTCAGTACAGTTCATCAAAGGATGGGCACAGAAAAAAACAGGCCTTAAAAAGTCTGCATCCCTTGTTTGTTTTGCTTTGCTTTTCAATCTTATGAAACACTTCTTACGAAATTTGTACCCCTAATCCTTAAAAGAAAGAAGACATGCTTCTAGAAGCAAGAAACACAATTTTAATTGAAAACTCATTTACTCATCTTTTTGCCATATAATGCAATATAATATTACTCTTTTGACATTATAAGACTTGGGCACTAGTTTTATGAACTTTGGGTGCCTTTGATAAGGGTGACACAAATGCAGCTTCTTTGCATACTTATTACAATCACATAAACAGTGACTGTAGCAGACATATAAATTACACGAAAGTATTAAAGCCAGCCCACAGATAGCTAGCCTCCCATGCAGACATTCCTAGGCCATGTTCTTTGAGGAGGATTGTGTGATGAGCCAGAAGAAAGTCTGCGTCAGTGGAAGGCTAACTGATAGCAAAACTTGGGTTTAGTAAAAGGCCACTAAGTCCAGAGAGTAACATCTCTTCTTCTCTTTCAATGGTTTCTTCTCTGTGACAGTGCATTCTTTCACTTCCTCTAATCCCTTGTCTTTTGTAGCAGACACCTGCATGTAAAATGAAATTGGGAAAAGAGATTTATTTGATCATTGGCTTTAGAGAATATTACTTGCACATTTGTCTGGGTTACACAAGTAGTAGTATTGAATTCTTAATTTTAATTTTTTCTTGTTAACAGCTTTGTTTTCACACCATCATGTATTATGTTTTTGCTTCCCCAAAGTTTCACTTTGCAATTCAGGAACTTAAATCTATCCTGTAAATTGTGAGCATTTCTCTCCTCTAAATACCTGCTTTGTTGGGATCCCACGGGCCCCACTCACATATTTTAATGACGGGGGGGTCCGAAGGATTTTTTTGGGTCTGACAATTTGGCCAAAAGGGATTTTTTGGGGTCTATGAAAGACGTCGGGATTTTTTTGGGTCGCGAAAACAACACAGGGATTTTCTTGGGTATTGTATTTTTCATCAGCTCAAATCAACAATAACATAAGTGCAATTTACTGCTTGTGTGGTATTAAGGGATATTTCTGAGATTGTAATCTATTTGAAAAGTAATTACCGGCACTCCACGCGCATCTAATCCAGAGAGAAATATTCAATAGGTCACATAATTCAAGGCCTTTCAAGCCAGTCATCAAGACCACAATGAAAACACTGTATACAAAGTAAACATTTTATGAATTAGATGTTTACCCGCTGATATATATCTATTATCAAATTAATGATCACGCTGCTATGTAAAAATAAAGGCAAGGAAAACTGATTTTGTAAACTAAACTCAAACCGGGAGTCAATGCTGTTGAGTTCCAGCAAGAGCTAAGAGGTCCAGTCAGTTGTGATCCCATTTTTGTTGTATGAAGAAGTTCTCTTGAAAATATTAGTAACATAACATCAAGCTTGCCAAAGTGGTTTATGAACCCATAAAAAGACGTGTCGCTGACTCAGTTATTTCAGAAGATAAATACCGTATTTATTCGATTAAGCGCCCAACCTTGAATTAGCGCCCACCTTGAGTAAGCGCCCATCCTAAAGGCAGAAAAGTTAATAAGCGCCCAGCCTCGAATAAGCGCCCATTCCCACCCCACTCCCTCCCACAAAACTCCAATAAGAGATAATAAGAGACCCTCCCTAAGACGGAGTTTCCTTCAGAGTACTTTACAGAAACCTTGCTTCACGGTTACATCTTCGCTTTTTGTAATAAGCATTTACTGTTTTGTTGCCAAATATACTACTACACTTGCTGAGAATGGTGAAAATTTAATAAGCGCCCAGCCTCGAATAAATGCCCACCTCGAATAAGCGCCCACTCTCAAGATCAAAAAATTTAATAAGCGCCCAGGGTGGTTAATCGAATAAATGCGGTAATAAAATTTGCTGATGCAAAAACACTGAGGGATTTTTTTGGGTATGCTAAAAAAAAGTAGGGATTTTTTTGGGTAGACAAATTCTGAAGTTGGGATTTTTTTGGGCATAAAATATGAACTGTTCGGTTTAACACCCCCCCCCCCCCCCCCCCCCGTCATTAAAATATGTGAGTGGGGCCCCTGGGGTTGGGATCTGCATATAACACAGCTTGGAAATGCTGAGGATATTATTTTGAATTTTAAAACATATTCAATATCACCGCTCCCTGTGTGTATGGATTAATAATTTTATAGTGAATGTTTCTGATATCTAAACGTAAGTCAGGCTGATATCTCCCAATAACACTGCCTGGTCGGTGGACAAGGGCCATGGTGGAAACAATAAACACAGCTAAAAGATTTTAGAACTTGGTATCAAAAATTAAAAGCTATAGATATTCAATTGCAAAATAACTCAAAACATTTGAATGCCAACTCTGGCACGATTGGTGTGGAACCCCTAAGATTAAGCTTGGTATATATAAAAAAACTTGGGTTCACAGCTGCAAACATGTTCATTGACAACCACTTAAAATACTACACAACTGAAAAAGGCGAAAGAGTAATATTTAAATTATGTGCTGTAAGAGTACAAAAATATATAAAACACAGTAATCAATGCACATTAAGCAGATGTGTAAATCAACTACATTGAACTTAAAGAAATCATTGACGAGTGGCTTTATAGCACCACATTTTAAATCATAGGAGTAACAATAAATACAAAAGAGGTGAGGGAGAGCAGGATGTTAAATGAACACTGATGTCTGTCAAGCACTTTGCAGGGTTCTTGGTAAGATCAAAAAGTACTACAGTTGAAACCCTCTACAATGGCCACCTTGGGGACAGAAGAAAGTGGCCATTGTAGAGAGGTTGAAACAAGAGTGAATGTATGGACTGTCCGCCGAAAAATGGCCGTTATAGAGACGTGGCCATTGTGGAGTGATTCGTGGAGGTTTAACTGAATATATAATTCTCCTCCTCGTAAACAAAAATTATGGAATGCCATACTCAGGAGGAAGTGACTGGCTGAGTAAGGAACCACATCAGACAAGTTGCAATCTAGCAGTCCTTGGTTCAGGTCCTGCTGTGGTCACTTGCCTGATTTGTTCTTAGTCGCAGCCTTGATTGTTAATAGTTTTAATGGTTGCCTCCAGTGCCAGTTGGGGTTTTTAATCCTGTTACATTCTAATTGTTGAATTATTTGTTTTCATAATGATTTGCGTGGAGTGCCTATAGAAATAGCTGGAATGCATGCTAAGTGCACTTTTCACAATAACAAATCTGGCACATAAAGCATGAAACACGGATCAAAGATGCATTTTTTAGCCCTATGTTTCATGCAAACTAGTTTAAATAAACTTGTTTTTCAACCATTTCGAAAGGAAATCTACTGAAAATGACAATCCAACAATGGGGGCAGCTTCGAATGCATACATTGGTTTCAAATGGGATCTGTAAAACCATAGAATAACGGGAAGTAAGGAAAATCTTTGTGATGGTGGTGCACACACGCTAATACAGAAACCAAGGCTTGTTTAGAGGCAGCTGGGGATGCACGTGATACTAAGGCAGTTATATATTTATAAAATCATGTTAGACCGTCTACTGCAACTTCTATATATAAAATTTAATAAGATAATAATTTGAAAAAAAAAGCAAAATGATAAATTGTAATGACTGACAAATAACGTAGTTGACAAAGGGATCTGAGAGCAGTTTCTAGCCAAGTTTAGGCAACTTCAATGAAATGCAGTTAAAGCAGCTGAGAATGCAAATGCTTTCTCTTAGTACCTACCACGTACATTATTTCAAAAATAAAATAATTAGCATGAAGTTTAAAAGCATAAGGGGGATTGACTGGATTTACAACAATTTGATTTGAAGTGCGGGTTGAACCTGTAGAAATTTACATTTTCAATCCACTCGTACTCAGTATTGCAACTTATACCAACTTACGTACCCAGATCAGGGACCAACTTAGGTACCTTAAGGATTTTCAGACGATGAAAAATATCTAATTTGTCGTGAAATTGCACAAGATTCGCAAACCTTTGCTGTTGCACTAAAGTCCAAGCAACGACGAAGAATACCAGCTTCGGAGTCACAAAGGTGACACCTGTTGTTCTTTGAAAACGAACCTTCTTTAGAAAAGTTGTCGTTAGAGCAGGTTGTCGTAACTTGGCACACACATCGTCTACTCTTGACAGACTTTTTATAGCGCAGATCAGTGTTAAGCTTAAGTTTACATCTAGAGGCTTTCTGGCTTAATTATCGCTGAAAGCGAGGTTCGAAAGCGAAATGGTAAGCTGCACAACATACCTGCCAAAGATCAGTCCACGACGTAAATCGTCGCGATCCTGTTCACCGGCATCATCCGAAATGCTCGAACTAAGCTGTTCTTCTCTTGCTTACCGCAGTGTCCGCCTGCAACCAAACGAACTGGTCTGTTGAAGTGTCAACAACACCAGAAAGGATAGGTAAACAACGAAGGGAAAAAATAATGAACAAAATAAAGGCTTTCACAACTTACCGGCCCATTAAATACTGCTTTGCACGTTAAAATATAACCTCAGTGACAGCGTGCTGCAATAGATTTTATACTAAGACCGATAAACGTGCAATTACAACACGTTTTAACCATCATCCTGCACCATCCGGTACAGCACTTTCTCAGTCGTACTATAGTACGTACTATGGCGGGTGATACCCGGTAATTTGGGCATCATTTTTACGGGTGATACCCAGTACCCTTTGAGTGAATCGGGTGAGCAGCCATATTGTAGTGACAGCGATATTTGGTCCGCGGTACATGTCGCAGAAAGTGCTCTTTGATTGGCTCAAGAGGGGGGTGTGACGGGGGTGGGGAACCCGCAGAATGTAAACATCGCGGAAAATACCCTTTTTAAATTTTTCAAGCAATGAAGACATTCTTGGTAGTCTCAACACTTCTAGACTGCTTTTACATCGAGTTACACGAGGGGCACCCAACGACAATTTTCGGAAAAATATCTGTTCGGAAGACGATTTGAGATCTAGAATTTTCGGAACATTTGTTGTAAAATTTCTTGCTTGCCTGCCTCTTAGGATTTTCGAACATCTAAAAAATGGTAAAATTGCCCATTTTCAACGGATTTTTACCCTAAAAAGGTCACCTAGAATTTTCGGGAGGCTTTTTTCTGGCTGAAATTTTTAAACAGGTAAGTTTTGATCCCTAAAATTTTCGGATCACCAGACTTTCAGCTAGGAAATCCGAACAGATGGAAAATTTATAGGGGATAAAAATATGCCTATATCCACCGTTTAAATACTAAAACACGTTTAACAATGCTATGTTTAAGTGGTTTTGAACTATATTCTCGTTGGGTGCCCCTGTTACACAGAAATTTTTCACTTTCTACGAGTTTACCGTTACAATAAACGGTACCTTTTTCATGATCACCAACAACAATGTATTTTATTTAAGATCCATAAGCTTACAATATTTTATGCCCTGCAAGTAGCCATAGTGCTAATCTAGGCAGAACAAACATTATAAATAAAGGCGTTATTAAATTACATATTAAGAAAAAAGGAAAAGCAAAAAAGAAAAACCCCTCACACAAACTCAAGCATAGGGGTTTTGTTATTAGAAAAAATAGACTAAAATTACAATGGTTCATTTTCTAGGTTGTAGAGAAATAGAGAAACACTCCTTGGCAGATAATCGCGTTTTATAGTGATGTTTTGTGCTGAGTTTCGCAAACTTATTGAGGGGACTTTTGGAGCTGTCTTAGCGTGGACGTCATACAAGAAATAGCTTGGTTGTTGAAAGAAAAAAGACTGTAAAGGAAGACTGTGAGGAATTTTCCGATTTCCCTTTGTAACTCATTTTATGTCAGTTTCTTTGCGTAAATCACGCTCGAGATTCGACTTTTTAGTTTGAAATGCAAAAATTCTGCTAATACGAGACATATGCAAATTTCCTCACACCCTTTTTTAGGTCTTTTATCTGTCAATCAGATACAATAAAAAGGAAGTGAATATTTAACAACGCGAAAGGGCTGGAGCTTCAGCAGTAAACTCGATACCTCTGAGTTCGAGAGCAAAAAACTTAAGCGCCTTTTGAAATTGGATGAAATAAAATCTTTCATAAGGTAATTTAGTCTTTTAGCTTTAATTTGATATATAACTTGCCTTTGTAGCCTTTGGCACCTCGTTTTCCTTTACCGAGACCTTAAATAAGGACTAACAAGTGCATGATATAAATTCAGAAGAAGCCGTGGAATGCCTTCAAACCATGGTAATAATTAAATTTTTCAACTGTCCAAAACAAATTCCACGCAACCTTATTCCAATGATTCTACAAACAAAAGTTTGCGTAGCAGACATAACTGAAAAATGTCGCAGACATTACATTTTGGGAAACACATTTGTTATCATTCACTTTTCTTATCAGTGTTGCTGACTGTGGCTATGTCAATTTTTCCTGTAGTTACTTGTCTAAACATGAAGCTGTGAAATGATCATTTACTTTATTTATGTTCTATTAGAATATTATATAATCTCCTGCTGACCTAGTGTGAAGCAATACCAGTCAGATTTTTTTCCTGCTATAATGAATCCTTAAAATAATTTCCAAATTAATTTCGTCACATCTCAAGTAAATGTTGTGAGGAAAAAAACCCTTTCAGTAGTGAGGAGATTATATTTTTTTTCCCAAAACTGATTTAGCTACTAAAATTATCATTTTTTGTCATTCAGTCTGACTTAAAGACAGATAAAATGTAAATTTGCACTAAAATTTCACATAGTTCACGACATATTACATCACAAATTGTACTTAAATTTTAATACTCATTGTTGTTTTGGTGGTTGTCAAATTCGCCCTTTATCCCTGATCCATCCTTGATCGATGCACTTGACAGCTAGAGCACAACTCACAACAACAGCAGCGGCAGTCGCATCTAACCCTGTGGCAACTGAAGAAAAGAGAGAATTTTGCTTATTTGTTGACACAGATTTAAACTATGAAAGTTGCTAAGACCTGAATCTGAAGCTACACACTGAATTCCTACACTTTTCGAGCATATAACAACTAATCCAATTGATTATAAATTTCCTGAAATGTTGCGTACACACGGCTCCAAATGACCAATTAATGTCAAGGGTTGATTTGATAATTATTCACGGAGTTAAAATTTTCTAATGGCCGTCATTTCTTTACCGCAGGTCAAGAGCGAACGGCGGACTGTTGTGTTGGTAGCCCCATGAACCTAGGACCCCTGCGCGCGTAATGTACTGTCATGAACATGGTTGTATACTCACTCACCTATGTAACTTCCAACATCAAGAACAGCAATGACTATAGCAATCTGATCAACTTCATTTGAACCAGGCTAAAGTGGATGTGAGCTGTGAGAGGATCAACAAAAGTAATTATTAAGTTAACATAAGGTAACTTGACCACAAAGTCACCCTCTTGAGCGTGATACCTTACAAAGATCCTCACAAGATATTCTACGTTGTCAAGGAAAAACACATTCATGAAGGAAATGCCTAGTTCTAAGACTAACACAAATTGTGGTCAATAAATTGCTACAGAATTAGAGAGGTCCTAACATTTCTTGAGAGTACCAGCCCAAATCCTCATGTGGCTGTGACTGGTTCAATTTTGTCCTTGGTATAAATTTAATTTTCCTTTGTTCTAAGCTCATTATCAGAGATGTACCCAAATACCACCAAAACAACAACAATTTCTTATGTTGAGCCTACTGATATGAAAACAATGTTTATTAAGGGTCAACTTCCTATATTTCTTCTTGCAAATCATAATTTTAGTTTTCTTTGGATTCAGCGATGAAAGCCAATGTGCACAATACTCTGAAAGGATGGAGAGAGCATTTTCTAGTCCTTGATCTGACTGGGACATCAAAACTAAATCATCTGCATATAGTAGACAGCTTAGATGGGATCTATTATTTGGTAGAACTATGTGATCTGTGTCCCCTTGGTCAAGTAGAAAGGAAAATACAAAGGAGTACCAAAATAAAAACCATGGATAAAATGGAACCACAACAGCAGATAAGCATGCGATCCACTGCAGTAAGTTAAGGCTGGTGCTCCAAAAGGTGATGGAGGCTCAATTTCACATGATATACAAGAAATGTGAAAGAAGGAAATAAGATAGTACAGCAATAATTAAATCAATGCACCCTCTCATACGTACCATGGTGAAGAAAACTGTACAGCTCTGTGTACGGTTGCTTTGAGCAAACACCTCGACACAAGTCAGATTAGTTGACAGCACCCTTAAATGAAATGGCAACGCAATATATTTACTTTTTTGCCGCATGAAACACTTTAGTCGTAAAGGATATACAGGTGAAATTTGGTTTTAAGCCCTATGATTTCAAATCTCATGGATAACAATTTTTTGGGTTGCGTGAAAATTCATGGGAAACCACTTTTATTTCTTTTAATGAACAGAAGGGCAATTCCATGCAAGACAATGACATTTTGAATTTTTTCAAATAAAATTTTGCACAATGAAACTTAACCAACAGAAAGCTGAAACAATGGGCTGTTTGAAATTACTGAGATCTTGTTCATCTTGTCCATGTGCCTAATGTGAGAAGGCATGAAATACAGAGAATTTGAATCTTGGAATTTTTGGAAGGAAATTTTAAAGTTTTAACATCTAAGAAAACATACAGTTAACATAAAAGTATGGGTGTATTATAATCTGTGCCT
>NC_133204.1:32356507-32376507 GCF_958299795.1 Porites lutea | reverse complement strand
AAGACGAAAGAAACATAGTTAATTCTACCGTTCCATCATATCTGCATTCCCTTAAACTTAGCTGTTTATTACTGTTATTTTAATCGGTAACACCTCAAAGTACAAAATGGTAATACTGGCTAAACTTGTTGTTGTTGTTGTTGTTGTATTCAAATGATAACAACTCCTCAACAGATATGAAAAATGTCCAATTAACTATACGTGAAGAACTGACTTCACACCAATATAATCTAATACGAAGTAACAAGAAACTAAAATTTTACTCAGTATTCAAAATTGACTGTCACAAAAGTGCATGATTGCTTGAGCATAATCAACATAAGTCCCCCCAGTACCGAAAACTCTAGAAAATTTTCGCATTTGCCCCTTCCATAGTCTTCGATCTAACTTTTACCGAGACATTAGGATTGGACATCCCCTTTTTAAGAATTTTGACAACAATGAAAAAACCCTCTTCGTATTTGACAATGTCGATCCTGATATCTGCAGACTTTCATCTCCTTACATGCAGTCATGTATGGAATATAGACAAAAACTTGTTCTTTCATATCATAGCCTTTGTTTTGATTTCAGATTTGTAACGAATAATGTAGGTAATACCATGCACTCACGTGGGAATACTGAAATAAAGCTGTTGTTGTTGTCGTTGTTTCTGATGAGTTGAATTCACTTGTCAATGTCCGAAGAAGGAGAAGAAATTATCCACCACACCTTGGATTACTGACGAGATCTTAGCTAAAATCAACTACGCACCCACCAGGACAAACTCAAGACCCAAAGGTGCTTATTTTGACCCAGAATTTCTTCTCAGCCACCCGCTAACTCAGTTATCATGGTAACTTACCCCGCCGTAGAGGACATGTTTCTCCTAAGCTTTTCTTTTGTCAAATTCGTATGGAGGCGACTGATGATATTTCCAATTCAAGCGAAGTTGGATTCCGCAGTTTTGTCTCTTACTGCGTCGACTCTGGTGGAGCCCAGGCCCTCTCTATTGAAGGGCGCGCAAAATAATTGTCCGTCTTTTTCTAAATAGCGTAAAACGGCGTAATCCGAGATTTGTTCGGATCGTGTTTTCTTAAGAAATTTGTTCACTTTTTTCAGTGTTCTTGTTCTGTATAAAAGTACTCTTTAGAGCGTAGAAATCAGTGCATACTTTTTGTTTGTTATACTCCTCCCATATTAGTTGTTGGGACAAGGGCCTCGGAAGCAGGTGGAGGTGGGGGGTGGGGGGGTTTGAGGGGAAAGGGGCGTGATTCGCTGGCCAACCTTTACCACACTTGAACGAAGCTTAGCCACTCTAAGGCCTTTTTGGTAATTCAGAAGTTAAGTCAATTTTGGAGACCACAGAAAAGACATCCATTTGTTACAGAGCCTCTTCTGTTGTAGGGTACCTTTTTCCAAAATCAGACAGATATTAACCCTAACAGATAAGCAATGATGTGTGTACTGCTTCAATATTCACTGCAGCAGATAGCTGGCTATTAGAGAAAGCTGTTGAGTACATTCATATTGGTGCAGTTACCTTGTCATTAGGAAATTACCACATATTATTCACTGTAACTGGATAAGTAATGATTTGTGTACCGCTTGAATACTTACTGCAGCAGATAGCTGGCCAGTGGAGAAAGTCATTTGGGAAATTACCACATATTAATTTTCTGTCTGATTTTAGAAAAGGGCACCTTTCTCAGAGTCCCAACTATTGGCTAGAGTAGCTATCTAACGTTCCGTTATACAGTAGTGGTCATGCACGCAAGCATTGAAGTCATTGCACGCTGTTAGTTTATTGTTTTTCTGCTCCGGCCCATATAAGCTGTTAGGACAAGGGCCTCGGATGCAGGGGTGAGGGGAATAGGGGGAGAAGGGGTGTGGCTCATTAGCCAATGTCTACCATACTTGAAAGAAGCTTGGCCACTCTAAGGCCTTTTTGGTAATTTAGAAGTTAAGTCAATATTGAAACCACAGAAAAGACACACATTTGTTACAGACCCTCTTCTGTTGTAGGGTACCTTTTTCCAAAATCAGACAGATATATATATATATATATATATATATATATATATATATATATATATATATATATATATATATATATATATATCTACCTGGAGTTTTGAAAACCGGGTTGCCTGAAATCTTAAGTCAAGTCCAGCACATTGCAGGCAATCTTTTAAAACTTAATTTGCTTAAAGCCCTGATACTTTTAGTGTAAAAATAACAATCTCGCTCTTCAGGACTAACCACCCTCACCTCTTAACCATGGGCTTCAAATAACTTCCTGGAAGTGACAGAAATCAGTGCAAATTCCAGAAAATTTGCACGAGGGGGGCAACAGTCCGTCCCGTAGGGACGGGCTGTTGCCCCCGTTGGCCCAGATAATATTTTTTGAGGGGGGCTTCCGTCAAACTAAGTGTCATGTTGTTGCACAGACACAGGGCTATCATCTGGTATGCATTTGGGGTAGCCTGGTTAAATTCCAGGGGGGTGGGGTTGTTGTAAAGACTATGCTTTGTGCTAGAGTGCAGATTCGCTGGGTTTTTGTACCTGGGCTTACCCCTGTCTTTCAAAGCTCAATGTCTCCCTCAAATTAAGGGGGGGTTGTGTCTGGCTGGGTGTCATGTTGTTGCACAGACACAGGGCTATCATCTGGTATGCATTTGGAGTTTCTTGGCTTATTAGTCGACTAATTTTGTTTAAATAAGTTTTTTGATAGGTCTTAAGTCATTGAATTTTTGGAGATGACTCTTAAATAACTTTAGCCTTTTTTTCTTATTTTTTAAAACAGGCACACCCAGCGACTGTTTACTTTATAATTTCTCTACGGAGAGGGAGAACAGGCCTATTATTTTCTACTGCTTGAGGATTGCTTAAAATCTGCTTATGAATATTGATCTATTCATATACAAATTTTGAAACTTAGTTAATGAATTTCCATTATTTTATTTTAAGTTTAATTCTTCACATTTTACCCCCCAGTCTAGGCTATTTATCGTAGGCAGAAAAAATGGAAAATTTCGGACTCTAAAATGTGATGTTCCTAACAGGAATCAATTATGCAGTTTTAACTTTTTTAAAACCTTTAAGTGCATCTAATATTTACGGTAAATTAACGGTGAAGCCCTCGTATTTTTCAAAAGACTCAAAATACCGTAGGATGACCGAACTGATACACAAAATTTTATAGCGACACTGACGATGCATTTCTAGAGATTTAAAAATACTCTGGATAGCCTAAGAAGTGTTTAAAATATATTAGGAGGAAATTGTCGTTGGGGGTGCCCGCGCAAAGGAGTTTATGTTATAAAAAATTATGTACGGAAGTGATATGAGCCTTGCTTTTGTTAAAGTCTCGGTACCGTTGAGGTAAAATTATCTTAATATTACTTGACTGCAACAAAAATAAATAAAAATGCTGCAACGAAAGATACTTGTTATTTCTTTCTCCTCCCGTGTTTTTTTTTAAGCTTCCCATTAAATTTGTGACTTAGACAGTGATCTTTAAATCTTTGTATTGCAAAAAGATTCGAACGAGCGGGAAGATAGTTTCTCACCATTTACAAGTGTTGCCTCTTTGTAGACTACAAACGTACATCAGTAAGGGGCATATGTATATCGTAGCGTAACATAGAAACGTCCTTCCTGTTAAGGGGAATGATCCATATGATGTAATTATGATCTGGCTGGCAAATTATGCAGTCGGATAAAGTGGAGTGAAGACTTTATTTAGACAGCAGATAACCTTTTTACAGTTAAAACTCATTTATTTGTGGCCCTCTATTAACAGAAAAAAAATATATAAAAATCAGATCATTCAGCAATGGTAAGAGAGAGAGAAAAAAAGTTACAGAAATGAAAACTGTAATAATCACAATTAAAAATAAATAAGACTGTAAAAAGATCTATTTCAGTCGTATTTTTATCTTTTCTTTATTTTTGCTATTTAAACTAACTAAAAAAAGTGTCTCAGCTCGGGTTTACTGCACTTTTAAAGCCAATACTGTTACGTCATATTTCAAGGAAGCAAACCTTGCTTCACTTTCTCTGAGATGAGAGTTCTTTGAATGAGTCAGATCGCGGATCTCTTGATCTTGCTTGACGCTTCGATTTCGTAAAGATTTTAGATACTTAAGTCGGTTATTAGTCTTGTCACAAACTTGACAGGTATCGAGCCTAGATTTTCTGAAGCTAAGAACATCTTTCAATTCGGTGTTAAAGATATTTCTAAAAGTTGAAAAACTTATAACAGGTCCTTTGTTTTTTCTTTTTAACCTGGTCGTCTTGACATCAGGATGTTCACGAACATATTCCGACCACATTTTTCGTAGTGTTTCATTGGATTCGAAATACTTTTTGCTGCCACTTCGCGATCTTCTATAATGAGACTCGGACGCGTCATGTGAAAGTATAAAGTCGATGACGGTCTGTTTTGTTTCAGGCAAAAGTCTTCGAGGAGTGGTTTGCCCTCTTTGGTCGGGCTCTATAAATGGTCCTTCAGGGCTCATTTTTTTTAGCAGACATTCTATTTTATGCTTTGAGATACCATAAACCTTGAGGAACGCAGTCTTGCATACTTCACCCAGCGATGGGGACTTGTATGTTATTTTTCGTTTTCCGGTTTGCGTGATCTTCACTTCCACAAGTTTTGACAGAAGATAATTTTGTTCATTGTATTGTTTCTTATAAAGCAGGTCCCTTTGCTGCCGTATGATGCGTTTTATATTACACAGACCGTGTCTCAGGAGGCATCCATTGTCACAACAGGTCAAGTTCAAATTGTGCAAACCAAAGGCAGCATTTTTGCGCCGGTTCACTCGGTTCGCCTTTGGCACGTAAACCTTTTTTAACTTGCTTCTGGAACTCAAAGTTCTCCTTCCTTTCTCTACCGAGCTTGCAAGAGGTTTACCTTGTCTAAAATATTGCCACGGATTCGAACTGTCAAAAATGTACAATAGGCGATTAACATCAACCCCACTTAAGTTCATCTCTGTTTCTTGCTGAGCAAAAGAGCCCATTGTTGAAGGAAAGGAAAATGTTTTAATCTCACCCGTGTGATTCTTATTCATTTTATATTCTTCATGGAAGATAGAGCTTACTAGAATTTTCTAGCATCGTGATAAAAAAGTAACTATAAAAACGTTTTCTGACGTCAATTATAACCAATCTACCAGGTGTTAACAGTTTCGCTACTTATCAGTATAGTTTTTTTAAAAATAGCCTCTGTAATCGTGTGGGATGAGAAGAGAAAAATGCATTTTTGTGTAATTTTTCCTCCTAAAATACACAAATATTACTCCATCAAAAATAAGAAATGCACTCACTTTTTGCATAATAATGATAATACTTTATCAACTTCGCCCTTGAAACAGTCGGCCTTAAGGAAATTCAACTGCGTGATTCACGAAAAGTCTAGAATTCAGGTGTAATTCCCGAGTTGTGAAACACGTTCTACAAAATAGCTGCATTTTATGAGAAAAATCTAGAGTTTTCGCGACTTTACATTTTTTTAATATTGCGACAAAACAAGCAAGTGAACACACTTATAAATAATGCGCCCATCCGACTACTGACCTTTGTTAAATCTTCGGCCCATTGAACTATTATTCCGTTTCGACCGGATTGTAACCCAGGGGTGCCATTTAAGGATGATGCCAAGAGTGTTGGTTCTCCAAATGGACTATCATAAGTGTCTTCCGACGCCAAAAGTTTCCTCTCAAGATTCCTTTTACTTGAGAAAGTTAAGGACCAATCTTTTCGGGGTCTATTCAGCCAATGAGGATATTATGAACTGTTTTTTTTACGATGAATCCATTGGCGGAAGTGGTCCTAATGAAGTGATATCTTTACTTAAAGCTACTTAACTACGTATTGGAGACACTAATAGAAAGGTACGGGACATTTCATCATTTAATACTATGGGCAGACAACTCGCTAGCACAGTTTAAACACTGCTTTTTATTTTTTTACTTGGACACCCTTGTCCAAAATGGAAGGTTTCTTCGAGTAGATCTGAAATTTTTGTTGGAAGGGCATTCCTTTTCAATATGTGATAGAAGATTCGGGTGTATTCAGCAATTCTTTAACACTCAGGAAAAAATCGAAACTCCTCAAGAATGGGCAATTTCTCTACGAAATAGCCATTTACGTAACGTCAGAAGCCACTGGGTAAGCCTTCATCAGATAATGAACTATAAATCGTACTTAAAGAAGAAATACATTGCTAGAAGCGAGGACATTAACGGAGAAAAATTCGGAGTGGGAAAAATTGCGTTTATGAATTTTGGCTATGGTGAGATACCAGATCAAGAAGGAAACTTAACGCTTACCAGGCACAATGAAACCGCCTTTATCAGGTTTACAATGGATACAGTAGAAAAGCCAACAATTGTCTCTTTTGTAAAGAAGAAACAATGTGAGGAATTGAATCCAGCGGATCTAGTTCCTGTGAGACAAGATTGCAGACCTGTTCGCGAAAATGTGAGACCAAATTGTATGACACTCGCCCAGAAATATTTATCTGAAAGGGCTTTACGGTTCTTCACTGCATTGGCAGTTGCTCCCGCTGATCAGGACAGTCATGATGCTGACTAGTAATGAATAACCACTACTTGTGTACATAGTGATAATACCAATTACAATATTGTATAACTGTTATACCCTAATTACGATACCGTTGGTTTTATCGGATTGAGAGACAATAATTAGGTTCATGAACATTTTATTCACTGTATCCGTTTGGTAGTGTTCACAACTCGATGTACCACAGTTCGACTGAGTAAACACTTGTAACTGCACCCTGAGACCTTTTTAAAAGGCAAACGTTGAACTAAAGGCGACTGATAATCGCACGAGCGCCCCGCTGCGGTAAAGGCTTAAGCGTGCCGTCCTCACGATCAGTTTGCTTTGGCTGTGTATACTCAATTTGATTTAACTAGAAAGGAATGAGAAACTATTGCGTTTATAAAGTTCTCTGTTAGCAACGACTTGTAAGGTGCATTGGCCAATATGCAACCGCAATTTATGTACAGCTGATGAAAGAAAGGATGCTATGTTTCCAAGCTAAATTATAGGTGTCCACTTTATCAAACATATTCCCTTAGCCAAATAGCAATCAGTAAGAAACTAAGGGAAACCTTATAGTTAAGGGTAAATAACAGAAACATGAAGCAAAAACATCAGGACATAGGAAGCTATAGCAACGACGTCCGGCCACGGCAACGAGTAAGTCAAAAAAGCTATAGGTTTATTAAGAAAAGCAAGTCTGCCCGTGCATCTACTTCTTTGCTGTCACTGCCCGCACAACTACGATACGTTTTATGGAGAGAATTAGAATCAACACCGCAAGATTTAAAAAAAACGCCTATTCGTTTTAAAATTGACGTTTTCGCTGCTGTTGCCGCCGTCGATGCCAAAGCTCCCTAATCGTCGACCTCCCATGAAAAGGAATTTTTTTTAGACGTGAGTATACTTTAGCTTCAAAGTAAAGTAACACCTATCAGGCTAAATTAAATGTCCTAAGCCATAAACCTTTTACCGCAATCTCTGTCAGCAGGGAGTTTTAGCAAGGTCCACGGCGACGGCAAAACGAGAACGTCAAAACAGCAATAAGTTTATTAAACAAAACATCACGTTTACACGTGCAGATCACTTTTTTGCACATTTCTTTGCCATTGCTGCACGACTACGAGCCTAATTTCACGTTTTATGGAGGACGTAAACAAGCGATAGGGAAATTTTCTTTGTCTTTCTAAACTTGAGTGCAGTCCTTAAGAAATCAACTCCAGGGAAATTTGCCTACACTAGACATTTTCAGTGAATTGGAATTAACGCGATAAAATTTGAAAAACGCAAATTCATTTTAAAAGTGACGTTTTCGTTGCTGTAGCCGTCGTCGATGCTAAAACTCATTTCGAGCGCGCAAAGCTAGCTCGTAAAATCACTCGCGCACAATAAAACAAAACTTTACTTTTGGTCCGTAATCAAATTGCATGCATGACTGAAATGTAGCGCAAAGCAGATATTTCTGAGAACATCTTACTGAATAACAAATGTCAACATAAAAATCAATTTTTGGCATCGATAGACAAAAAAAGGTAAAGGCAATTATTGCCTGTTTGGTAATGCCGGTTAGCCCAAATTGACAAAAAAGGGGGATGAAACAAGTACCGTATGTATTGTAATATCGTCACGATAAATTGTAAATTTAG
Source organism: Porites lutea (assembly GCF_958299795.1). Classification (NCBI taxonomy): domain Eukaryota; kingdom Metazoa; phylum Cnidaria; class Anthozoa; order Scleractinia; family Poritidae; genus Porites; species Porites lutea. The sequence continues at coordinate 32,368,303 of NC_133204.1, read as the reverse complement.
TAATAAGGGCAATAGATGGACTAAGTAGAATCCAATTCGGTCTGTAATGATGCGCGTGATCAACAAAAAATCGGAGGACCGTGCAGCGGGAGTGATTACTTAAATCTCGATTATGATTACAGACCGTATTGGGTTGCATGAACGTTTGTTACAACTTAATCATATATAACTATAACAAAATGTGTGATATTTTAGGATTTTTCAAAATTAAAACGCAAGAACTTCCGAGATTTTTTTGCTAGCGGTGAGAAAAAAAGCATGAGTGCGCAATTGCAATGGTGCGTGATGTCCAATTAGTAGGCATAACGCGTATTGGCCTATAAGTGGTGAAATCAGCACAGTTGATAGCCAATCAGATTTGAGAATTTTACTATAGTTATGATTAAGAAAAAAGGGAAAGAATAAAGAAGAAAAAGAAACGGTAAAAGCTAGGGTGGAAGAGTTTGACTGTTTGTATGATATTCCCAATCTGCGTCGCCGTAATTCCAGAGGAATTCCACAGAATGTGGAATATCATGCAAAGCAACGAAAAACACTCTTGCTCGCGATGATGTATCATCAACATAGGGCTTTAAATTTGCGTTTTGCCTTGAATGGTTGATAGTTGCCGCCAAGTTTAGCTCGGCATGAATATCACCATAGTAAGGATCAATTCTGAAAGTAAATAATAAATAACGTTTTAGTGTGTACAACTTAACACAAACATTAAGAATATCCCACATATATTCATAACATACTGGGTAACTGTTGGTTATCGCGAGTAAGTTGAAACAGAAAGATAGTTCAAAGAAATCCAAAGGCGACAAGTCAAGTCAAAACAACGGTTACACGTGTTTATATAACGTCGTCTTGGAGGTAGTAAAAGTATTTGCAAAAATGCGCTTAAGCCAGTAACTTACGCGATACTTTGGCCGCGGTGATCTATGACCATGAGGGTACATGTCTTTCCTACTCTTGCGTACTCCGCCTCGCGTTTCGTTGCCTCAGTCATCGATATAAGCTCCCCCGTGTACTCTGCCACCACCTGTCCTCTTTCCACGTCTTTTTTGGCGAAGGCGCATTTTCCCGCGCCTCGCGGGTCACTTGGAACGTCGTGCACCTGTGCAAGAAAAGTGCGAATACTGATCAGCTAGTAACATTTCATTAAACCAGAAGAAAAGATATTCAACAGGAAAGGAACGAAAGAGTCTCAAGTAAACACTCACCTCGATTGGAGGAACTGGTGGAGGATGCCTGGCCATGAATACGGAGATGTTTCTTAACATCTGTTCACCTCCAAATTCATGGCCAAGCATACGACGGGCGCGGTGGAGTTTAATATTGAAGTATCCTCTGGTGTTGTTTTGTACGCCGTACGTGACATTTCCATTGTTTGAGAATGAAAAGGTGGAAATTTCCTTTTTTAGTTGCTGTTAACATAAAAATAAACGATTTTAGATCATTTCACCTTCAATGCCTTGAGATGTTTTCTTTTTCAACTTTTGAACTTACTCGATTAAAAGCACTTCTCTTCATTAGGAACTTTGTTTGGCCGTGAACACTATCGTCGTCGGTCCAAATTGAAACTGCCGTTTCATAGGCGGAAAAAAGCTCCGATGTGGAAACAAAGTTTCCTTCCTCTGTAGTGACACATTGATTTAAAAATTTTGACAAAAGAGGACATTTTGCCGCTCTTTTGTGCCGCAGCATCACCCGTCTAACATTCGCGTAGGACATGTTGAATAACGTTGTGGCAACTGGATAAGGATGTAAGAGCTATTTTCCCACAGGGTAAAATTAGAGAAAGTATAGAAGTGTGGCAGAGTGTGGGAATGCTTATAAAAGCTGCAATTCTATTTGTGGAATGTGTCAATCTCGCTACTTCACTGAATGTCGATCTGGTGTTTGCAGGCAAGTTTTCAAAATATTTGTATTTGTTTTTCAGACTTTTATTATTTCATTAAAAAGAAAAATATATGAGACATACAGACGTTTCAATAGACCCCTTTAGCTCAATGTATTGATGATATGTTTTTGCTTTTCAAACGCCATGTGACTTGAAATATGTTATGATAATTTATGCGTAGATTTGCACATGATTATGCATAAATTTTGATACTTTGTCACATGACCTTCATTGCAACTGGAATATGAGCCCGCATTTCCAGGCAGGGTGGCTACATTTGCCGCGGGTGTGAAAAAAATATACAACTATTTTGAAAATTTGCCTGCAAACACCATCCGTGTATCAAAACACTTCGGATCTCTTCTCAGCCTTTGATTCTTTTATAACGGGATGAGAACCCGAGACCACAGGAGCCAGAAACAAATGAACTTGAAACGTTGAATCCAGGCTATCGATTGAAAGGAATCAATGTGACCTAAGTCCGCGTTTTATAAAAGAAGGCTATTAATTCTTTTCTGGATTTCTGGATTCAGGTAGGGAACATAAACTTTGAAGATATTGACACTGGGGCAAGATTTCCGTACTGTTCTGACAACACCTTACATTTATTGTGAATGCAGCAATTTCCTACTTTACGAAGTTCAGTATTGCATGAAGAGTCAAAACATCATGAAACATGAACGCATAATCATAAATAAGGTTTTTAATATTCTTGGATTGTAACCACGTGACAAGGCGACCAGGCTTGAAAACAATTCAATACATAAAAATGAAAATACAGTTGAGTTCCCAGAGGACAGAAATGCATTTGTTTTTATCATCCAACATGGCCGCCGTGATGTCAGGTACATTAAAACCAATAATAGGACTGTTTGGTGATCTTGCTTACTCAAAGAACATAACACTTGTTTACTGACCTTGTTTATAGAAAACAAACTGTGTCGCTTTTAACACCATACAGAGAAAATACAATTTCATTCTCTTTTGCCAGGAGGTCATGATTATTTAGGACTTACAGTTATAGATTTTCTTATTACTGTTTAATTACTCTTAAAAAGGAAAATCCTGGCATAGAAAACACATAAGCTCAAGCCCTTTCAAAGAGCTTCGTACCTTAAGACTTCAGGTTTTATAGAAACAAACTTTTCTTGCTGTACGATAACAAAACCAATCCAAAAAATTTGTAAACAACTTGTCTTTCTTACCAAATACTTGAAATTGATTGGTCCAATAACATTTCAATTCACAAACGCTTACTGTCATATTTTATATTTTATTGTTTATGTAACTGACATGTACCATCAAGTCAGCTTTACAATGCAGAAGGTGTCAATATACCAGTTATTCTAAAAAGAAGATTCATCGGCCAAGGTAATGTAATTTTATTGCGCACTAGATAAGTGTATAGTGATAATTTTTCTTCATATGGCCCAAAACCCAACAATGAGTCCATTAAAGTACAGCAACCTTTACAGAACTCTATTAAACCGTGAAATTCGGAGACATATCACCATTATCAAATACAAATGAAACATATACTGTAAAATAATGATTAATAATATTTTTGCATTTGATAATAAAGACGTTATCTTTTAAAAAATCTTTCATTATGATTGCCAAAACAGAGCTATCATCTGGTATCCATTGTGTGGTTCCGAAAATTTTCCATACTTCCCCCACGAAAAGGATTATTTCTTAGACCTCCCACCCAACCTCTCTGGAAATTACAGTCAAGCTTCATACATTTACTTAAATTTTGCGGCCTTTATGAGAACCCCAACCCGCCAACAATTTCCAAACCCTTCTATAAAGGGAGTATGAATATATTCTAGAACTACACATTTGGGGTAGCCTGTTTAAATTCCAGGGGGGTGGGGTTGTTGTAAGACAAGACAAGACAAGACAATGCTTTATTTAAAGTCTCATACAGTCCTATGTACATCGACTTTATCCAACTAATTTAAAATCATAGCACAAACTGCACACTAGTGAAACTATAATCAATGTTAACCTAAAGAACTAATGATCTTCTTTTCTCACAGCAGTCGACTAATTTTTTTGCAATTAACTTTTGCACTGGTTTGTTCTTGCTCGGATGGTTGTTAAGACTACGCTTTGTGCTAGAGTGCAGATTCGCTGGGTTTTTGTACCTGGGCTTACCCCTGTCTTTCAAAGCTCAATGTCTCCCTCAAATTAAGAGGAGGTTTGTGTCTGGCTGGGAGTCATGTTGTTGCACAGACACAGGGCTATCATCTGGTATGCATTTGGGGTAGCCTGGTTAAATTCCAGGGGGGTGGGGTTGTTGTAAAGACTATGCTTTGTGCTAGAGTGCAGATTCGCTGGGTTTTTGTACCTGGGCTTACCCCTGTCTTTCAAAGCTCAATGTCTCCCTCAAATTAAGGGGGGTTGTGTCTGGCTGGGTGTCATGTTGTTGCACAGACACAGGGCTATCATCTGGTATGCATTTGGGGTAGCCTGGTTAAATTCCAGGGGGGTGGGGTTGTTGTAAAGACTATGCTTTGTGCTAGAGTGCAGATTCGCTGGGTTTTTGTACCTGGGCTTACCCTGTCTTTCAAAGGTCAATGTCTCCCTCAAATTAAGGGGGGGTTGTGTCTGGCTGGGTGTCATGTTGTTGCACAGACACAGGGCTATCATCTGGTATGCATTTGGGTAGCCTGGTTAAATTCCAGGGGGGTGGGGTTGTTGTAAAGACTATGCTTTGTGCTAGAGTGCAGATTCGCTGGGTTTTTGTACCTGGGCTTACCCCTGTCTTTCAAAGCTCAATGTCTCACTCAAATTAAGGGGGGGTTGTGTCTGGCTGGGTGTCATGTTGTTGCACAGACACAGGGCTATCATCTGGTATGCATTTGGGGTAGCCTGGTTAAATTCCAGGGGGGTGGGGTTGTTGTAAAGACTATGCTTTGTGCTAGAGTGCAGATTCGCTGGGTTTTTGTACCTGGGCTTACCCCTGTCTTTCAAAGCTCAATGTCTCCCTCAAATTAAGGGGGGGTTGTGTCTGGCATGGTGTCATGTTGTTGCACAGACACAGGGCTATCATCTGGTATGCATTTGGGGTAGCCTGGTTAAATTCCAGGGGGGTGGGGTTGTTGTAAAGACTATGCTTTGTGCTAGAGGGCGGATTCGCTGAGTTTTTGTACCGGGGCTACCCCTGTCTTTCAAAGGTCAATGTCTCCCTCAAATTAAGGGGGGGTTGTGTCTGGCATGGTGCCATGTTGTTGCACAGACACGGGGCTATCGTCTGGTATGCATTTGGGGTAGCCTGGTTAAATTCCAGGGGAGTGGGGTTGTTGTAAAGTTTGATGTCTTTTTGCACTCTTATGCAGTTTGTTTGTGCTGTTTGCATGCAAGCAATGACCCACCCTGTTGATAATGTTCCTAGTCAGCAAGCAGTTGAACTGCTGGTTTTAGGACTTGGTATTGTTGAGCAGTGTTGGCTTAGATTGTTTTTGGGAGACCAGCTTCAATTAAAAATGGGGTGAACTGGGGAATTGGCTTTGCAATCGGTGACACCGACACTAAAAATTGCTTCTTAAAATGCCTTATTTTCCAGATTAATGAGGAAAACTTCACTTTTGTTACTTTCAAGACAGATGATTCTATCAAATGGAAGCTCATGTATTCAATAATTTCTTTTTGAGGTGAGATTTTACTTTTCAAGTAACGAGGGCCATCAAATTAACAATCAGTGTGAGAGACTGACATTTTTTAGTAGCCCGGTTTTCAAAAAACCAGGTATATATATATATATATATATAACCTATCACAAGCATCTTTTAATTTAGAAGACACTCCCTTCACAACTCAATAAATACAGTACAAGTGAAGAGCAAAACAATATGTTTTTCGTCTCTCGCCTATATTTCGGCCGTGTTAAACGGCCTTCATCAGGGTGAATGGCCGTTACAAGCATCACACACCATTATTACATGATAACGAACAAATTTGAAAACTTGCACGCCCTACAAAGAAAGATAAACACGCGCGCGCTCTTACCGGACGCGAGACCTAGTCGACCGGAGATAAAGAAGGCCAGTGGGCCTATAGATTGAGCTCTATTCAGCCTCAGGGCTTGAATTAGATAATATGAAAAACTTCTCAGTGATACATAGGTTACAGCGTTTGCTTGCAAAACGAAATTGTATACCAAGCCACAGTTACTACCAGCCACAGTTACTACCAGGGGGGTAACGGGAACAACTGAGACGTACGTCGGCCTTACAGCAACAGATTTCAAAACAAGGTGGCGCAACCACCAAATGTCTTTTAAGCATGAGAAAAGGCGGAACGACACCGAGCTGAGCAAACATTTGTGGAAACTAAAGGAAAAGAAGGAAGGCTATTCAATTTCGTGGAAGATCATCGCAAAGGCCAAGTCATACTCTAATACCACTAAACGCTGTAACCTATGTATCACTGAGAAGTTTTTCATATTATCTAATCCACAGATGGCCACTCTGAACAAACGAAACGAACTCATATCAAATTGTAGACATCGAAGAAAATATATTCTCAAGTATTCCTGAAATTTTGTTTATTGTATCATAAGCGCGCGTAGGTTTTTTATAAATTAGTACTTTTTGAATAACGCCTCTGTCATGACAACCGCAAAAATATGTCACGCGATCATGTTGCCGTGTTAACCGTTGTGATGCTTCAGTGTGTATGGAGTTTAACTGATGAGTGGATCAACTTTTTGTTGGTCTACGAAACAGACCTGTATTAAAATCCATATGTGCTCATATTGAGTAGTCTATTTACTGTTATATATATATGTATGTATGTATGTATGTATGTATGTATGTATGTATGTATGTATGTATGTATGTATGTATGTATGTATGTATGTATGTATGTATGTATGTATGTATGTATGTATGTATGTATGTATGTATGTATGTATGTATGTATGTATGTATGTATGTATGTATGTATATGATCTTACCGTTATCGTTCTCATCGTTTTCATCGTCCTCCTCGTCTTCTTTACATCTTAGAAAATCTTTTCCAACAACCTCTTCAGCGGAGAGTTCCAATCGATTTGTTTCCTTGTTATACACAACGCGGCAGCACTTGAACAGGATTGGTCCTCGAGTGTTCAGCCTCGTTGCTATGTTTGGAGGAATTTCAATCGTCTTGCATGTTTCTTTCACCCCTGGGGGATTTACTTCTGCGTCTCCTTCGATCTTCAAAACCAATGTTCAAATGAGTAGATAGAGAAGTACTTTGTCCACCGAATGGCAGCATTAATGTAAACTGAGGGTTATTTTTTGGCTGAATTTTGAAAACATCTTTGATTAGGCAAGAGTCTATAGTAATGCATCTTTCCGGATCTTAAACTTTTATTTCTTATCAAGAGACCACTGTAATTCACACTCTGCCATACTCAATCTACAACAGTACAGCCCATCACAAGAAAAGAAACTTGTAGCTTCAAGAACGTGCAAGATCGCTTATTTATAAGTAAAAATGAAATTAAACACTAAGTAGTTTTGTGTATACACTTTTATTTTTTTAGAAATCCCCTCCTTTTCTCTTCTCCCTTATTCATCACTTTAATATCAGATATGACTGAAAGTGGTATAGTAGTGATGAAATTAACCGCTTTTGCGCAGCTATCTTATTGACTTGTGTAATAATACATGAACACCTACGCATTATTGACCCTTTGTCGATCCCGCATTTTATTCATTAGAGAAAAGACAAAAGCCTTTGAAATCATCTTTGCCGTCCTTGATGTTTTGCGTAAGTTAATGAGATTTCTGCGCAGAAAGGTTACCGTATTAATTTCATCACTACTTTACTACCATGAAATAGTTTTCCGACAGTAAAATACCTTGTTCCTTCTCTTGCCTTTAACTTCAAATCGCTCACTGAAAATTACTGAGATTATCAAGCTCAGTTGTTGGTCTTCGAAGACACCTGTTTTTTCGTTGTCTAGATCTGTTTTAGCCAATACTTCACGTAGGTCCGGATCACGTATGTATTCCTGATCAATTCTTCCCAGCACTAGGGATCCCAGATCTTCACTTATCTTGATCCCTTTCCTGCCAAAATTATCAGTGTCTCCTTCAATTTCTACCGAGCTGAATTAAAGAACTCAAATTAGTATTCGCATGAGATTTTAGAGGCTGGTGCAACATGAAAAATTGGTTAGTACTGCACTACTTGGTAAAAAAAAAAAAAAAAACTAAACAGAAAAATCCTTGAATGGGCGGAGATTATCAAGAGAGGTGATATTTCTTAAGTTGACCAGATAGTTTCTACAATATTTCTTTTCATTGCAATAACCTAGTAGTGATCTCAGTTCCTCAGATTTTACTTTGAGTATTTTTTTTGATACCAGAGTCGCTTTGACCTTTCCTACCGAGTTATCTAAGAGGAACAAAGTAGACTGATCAACTCGCAAGGTTCCCCAAATCTGATCAGAGCAAAAAAGCGTTTTTTTTTTTAAATAAACCATGTTTCATTACTGTCAATTTAATATTTACCTTCAGCTCCTTTATCATCTTCATTTTCACCCTCTGGTAATATCCCGCAGTCTTCTTTTACGATGTGTTTCTTCATCATGGCCTCAAATTCTTCAGCGTTTTCCTCAGCTGCGTACCTTCTTAATTCCGCAAGAACGGTGCACCTCTGCGGTTTGACTTCACATTCTTGATCGGATGTAATAGATTTGTTTACTACAAGCGTAAGTAACTTTATATCTTGGGTTCGGCCATGGACAACAGGGAAATAGCCTCCTTCTTGATCACCAAAATTTTCCATCAAGCGAATTCACGTAGCAACTTGTCAATCAACTGAATGCAAAATATAAAAAAACACTGTTGCTCCGTATGATTAGCGTAATGACTAAGTCAACTGAACAGATTCAATAATAAACATTCACGAGTCGCGTTATAGAACTTCTTCAATCTTACGAATACGTGCATGAATCTCGTCAAAGTCGCCGGTGTGTACCTCTTCCAAACAAACGTGCGTTCTCACATTTGGAGCACAATGCATTCCAAAAGTCCTCCTCGCGAGTTTCACGGCAGAAAGAAGCCATAAAGCGAGCTGGAGGGGAGCGAGATTAAGTAAATGAGACTAGCCTGTGGGATAGGGTGAGCGAGTACATGCAAGCGGTACGTTTCCGGTGCACCCGAATTCTCTACTCCTCTTTCGAACGCCTGTCAATCAAGCGTTCATCAACAAGGCATCTGGTACCATAATAATTGGCAAAAAAGTCATGTATGACTTCCCCGTTTATTACAATAAAACCCCGTCCCACGTGTAAGAACTTCCATTTTTGGACTTCTGCCGAAATAGGTTCCTATATTTTTAAGTAGTAATTTGCAATTCAGCCTAAGAAGATTAATTCTTAAATTCGGTTTGTATTTTCTGTGAAGGAAATATAAGGCTGCTATAAAATTTTCAATCTCAAAGTCAAACTTCGTGGTTAAAATGTTTGTCATAATTTAACTGTATGCCACAAAAAAGAAATTGCTTGATCTTACTTGACTAAACAGGCACAGCTCTTATGTTAGTATTTTGGTTGTTAAAATACCAAATATCTGACAGCTTAAGTCACCAGGTTCTTCCTAGTAATATCAGTATTATGCGTATATAAAATATACCGTTCATCATCGAAACCGAACACACGTGAGTCAAAGAGTAAAAACGGAAAAAAGGCAAGCAACTTACATATAAATTAACTTTTTTTTGGCAAGACTCTGGATTCAAGAATCAGGGAACATATTATATTCAACTTACCGCCAAAATACTTCAAGCTTGTCTTTGCGTGTTCAGTCCTCTAAAAATCAGATATGGGAAAGAAACTGATCAGGAATGAAACTGAAAACCATATGCTTCTATAATTGTTAAGGTTTGTCTTCCTCAGTTATTCTGAATTTTCAATATCTTGGAGAAACGGCTCTAAGATTTGATGTTGACATTTGAAAAAGAGGTGATTTCAATCCTTTCGTTGCTTTATCTTATTGGCCCGGGGGGGGGGGTACTTCCGCGAATTTTGGATGGGGGTGTGCCGCGAAGGTTTGTGAACCCTAACCCTATTCAAGGACTAAGAAAGCGAAAAATGATACCCTTTGGAAGGCCCAAAACCGAAAAATGACACCCTATTCAAGGAAAAAACAAAATTATTAATAGCATGAAAAGGAAAACTTTACTTCTTCTCCGTAACATTGGATGTATAGCATCAAGCATAAAATACTAGAATAAGCCTAGTTTAAAAAAAATGTTCGTTTAGGCGGGCTTTTTCACACTCCAGTATTAGATAATACAAATAAGGTAACCTATCTAAGGACCACACCAGGGATACAGAAACAAAAGGGTCAAAAAAGATACCCTATTTAAGGACCGAGAACCTCAAAAACCATACCCTATTCCGCGGCACGTACCTATACAGCCCGTATATGGGAGTACCCCCCCCCCCCGGCTTATTGGTAAACCTCGAGATCCAATCGAGACGATCTGGACATTCATTTGCTTTTTTTATTTTTATTTTTATTTTATTTTTTTTTATTGGGGGTGAGGAAAGGTTTGGGGGGCTATATATCTCATAATTTCCAAATCAACAGTCTTCAAACCCAACTGAGGGTTTGATTGTAAGAAAGGAAAAGAGGGACAAATAAACCGTTAATTAATCAGTGCGAAGGGGTTTAGTATTAGTATGCAAGGGGAAAAAATCAAATTTCTTTCCTAGTGCAAATTTATGTATCGCGTATTGCATTTTAATGTGTAAACCCTGGCATTTTAGTTTGTTGTTTACGTTCTTAAACACCACACGACGCCTTCGTTGTTGGTGTTCTTAAACATGTCGACGTAACTCCGATAAAAAAAGAGGTTTTAGGACATTAAAAAAATGTTCGCTCTCAATTCAGTTCTCAAGGCCTTTCTCAAGGCCGGAAGCGGTTAACATTTATTCCAGACATGAGTGTTGCTGCAATTTCTTGCCACAATTGGGCTCTTCCATCTAATCACCCTAAACTCGTACACTCCAGACTGATTTAGTTCCTTGCATTTTTACAGTATTTGTTACTAATTCCCTTTTTTTAACTCCTTGTCTTTAACAGTAGCGATACTTCGCCCAGTATTTTCCTCAGTAAGTTTACCTGACCAAACGATCCTTAGTATAAAAATTGAACTTTCTGCTTTTGCCCCTTTGTATGTTCTGCAAAGAACGTTTCCAAATTGGGTAAGGTTACCGTGCAGAAGCATTCTCTTTTACTTCTTCACTGCACGGCTATAGTTTGTTTTCTGTTGATTTAGCACTCATGTCAGTCTCTAACACCTAAATATCGATCTCCGCCAATTTCGTATGCCTTGAATTTTTGGAGTTTTTCTTTTACTTATATTAAGAAATGGAGTTTTAAGGGAGGTTTTCAGTCACCTTACCTTGCAAGAGAAATGAATTTTTATGATGTAATCTGTTCAGTCTCCCTGCAGGTTAAGTAGCTGAATCCCTTCGAGATATTACTCAACAGTCAGCCTCGTTTCAGACCCTTTTATTTACTTCCCTGAGTCTCATTAAATATTTGTTTATCATCTCGCCCTCTGGAAGCTGATTGGCTGAATAAAGTGTGATAATTGCGGATAACCCGAAAATTTTTATGCTAATGACTTTTATTCCTACCGGCCTTTTTGAATAATGATGTATTTCACAACCCTTTCTGTATCATGATGATGACAATGATGATGATAATGGAAGGATATGGTTGTTTTCTCTTTGTCAGTTCAAGTTTTAACATTTAAAAGGACAAAATAAGGCTCGGCCCAGTAGGTTTTGTTTTAACACTCAATGCAATGGTTATATTCAGTAGATGAAAAAAATGTTCAAGTTAAGAAACTTACGCAGAAAAACAAAACGTACTCTTTATAGAGTTAAACTCGAAAAC
>NC_133204.1:32326507-32349007 GCF_958299795.1 Porites lutea | reverse complement strand
TTTTCACTTCAAAAGGGTTCTTGGTTTTGTAATAGAGTACGCTTGAATTTCTAAGCTTTTGCGTGACGCAGCATTTACATGACGGCCGAGAAGGCTGTCATTTAGGTTAAAAACGTGACTTTTTTGGAGGAATTTTGGTATCTAAACAGTTCAAGTATTAGGAAAAAATAAACGAAGGAGTTCGAGCAATTCGGGCTATAAAATACAAAAAATATGTGGCTGGAAAATATACTCGCGCACGCGCACCTTTGGCGCGGAAGTACACAAATCGAATATTCCAGTCAAAAGATAGTACATCAAGGATGAAAATAGTGAATTAAATTGAAAGGCACAACTTTTGTTTAAATGATTTGCTTACCAAGTCCAATCGAACTGAAATACAGACCTATAACCTAGAGGAACGAACTTTTGGGACGCCCGGTACTTTTTTCCCTTTTACAATATTATTTCAAATTCTGATTACATCTCACTGCTACAACGTTGACACAAGATACCATCGCAAAATTGTTCCTTAACGCAGTCAGCCATTGCAGTCATTTGTTTTACTCCGAAGGCTCGTCTTTCTCGGCCCAGACTTTCTCAATCTCATCCCAGGTTTTCTCCGACAAATCTGTTGAGTACATTGAGAAAGAAAACTTAAAAGACAGTTCAATAACTGAAAATTATTGCTACAGTCTCAAAATCAAACAAAGCTCAAATTCCCCTCACCCCCAGCGAAAATTGTTTAACTGTAGCTAAAACTTGCGCAGACAACCTACAACAAAATTGATATACTTAAACCCTGGCCATAAAAAATTATGGTCTAAAAAAGTTGGCTTGTACATCCAAAAGAAATATATGCAAAACGCTTTTAAAGGCTCTTTTTCCATACCCTCATATTTCCTATGCTAACAAAGTAAATGGCTCGCTGGAGGTGATCGTATTTGTTACTTAATTCTCTACATGTCATGGTCTTAATCCGACCTTTAATGACATAGTCCTAATCCTTCTTATAATCAATATCATCTAAAATATTTTTATTACCAACAATCGAAATCATAATTTTAATCGCGTTAATGACTTTGATTATGGTCATAATCATTCTATTAATTAACCTACATCATTCCATAGCACAAAGAGCTAAAGCATTGTAGAAAAGAACACTGTAATTTTGTCGTGAAGGAGACCTCTAAGCCGGTAGGTTTTTCACTGAATCAACCATATTGGCAGAGCAGTTAGCACAAGGTGTATTTGGAAAAAACCTCGTTTTCATCGTGACCAAAGGTCCAGGAGAGTTTCTCGTGTCCTGTTTTTCCTGTCTGTGTCACGTGTCATATCTTACCAGAGATAATCTTCAAAACAATTGCATATCCCTGAAGTTTTTCTTCGTCAAAGAATTTCGGGAAACTGAACGTTGAATGATTCTTCGTGGCAGGTACGAAAATGGTTCGTAGAAATTAACAATCTGCATCATTCATAGGGAGGCTTGTCAAGAGTCAACACTCTCTTGCCCTCTGTTGGCGTTGTTGACAGCGCTTCTTCAAACTGCAAAGCGATGAGTTGAAAATTTTGTGCTTAATAGGTAGATTGGGTCAGTTCAGTGTCTGCTGATGCGCATGCTCATCTAGCGTGCTCCCTGGTAACAGTGATTTTAAGTCAGCCGCAGGCGAGTTAGCGTCTATTTCGTTGTTCAAACGTTAAAAGTGAATGGGTAAAAGGACCTATTCTACCAATCACATAAAAAATATTGGCATGATCCCTACGCCTTAAAATAATGTATGATATTGTGATACCCAAATAAATAAATGATCCCTTCAAGTAACATCATATTAAAAATAACTAAAAGCCTGTCAAACTGGCTATACGTATACTAGTCAATACATAAAATAACTTTTGAGGTTATGTTATTGAGACACCACTACTTTTCATTCATGCGATAAAAACGTCATCGACCTTGATTCACTAAAGAGATCCCACTTCAAAAAAGGGCTCGACTGGTCCTTTCTATACTACTACTATAGCATCAGAATGGATGCCTATTAGTGATTTCAGCAAACACCCTGAACGGCCCATAAACATTAGCTGTTCAGGATAAAGGAAACGTTAAACCCACTTCAAGTCGTGGGGAAAGCGGTTTGCTTGCGGAAAACTCATATAATTTGAACAATTCGTCTAATCGCTTAATGCCTTTGTGCTAATGGTGTTGTCTTTCGGCTGGAGGATCGCGTACTTTCTAGGAAATCATGTCGCGTTGTTTAACGCGTAGCTCAAGTTGTTGTTTTGTGGGAAAACCTTCAGATTTGTTTGTGTTTATTTTCTAGATGAATTTTAAATGAAAGGCTCTATATAATTATAATTATGCCACTGGAATATGAAGTTGTTTTCAAAATTTTTCCTCTTGAAAGGTGTCTTGCCACTGAATTTTTGGTTCACCAGGGATTCTTGGTTCACCAGGGATTTTTGGTTAAAGGTCAAATGAACCAAAAATTCGACATTTTTTATTTTAGTTCAATTCTGGTGAAATATGTTTAATATGAACTGAATAAACATAGTATGAAGTTTCAGCTCAATTGAAGCAATCATCTCCGAGATATTCGCAATTAAAAATTGTTGTTTTTTGACCCTTATCTTCGTAGAGCGGTCGGAAAAGTTGTCGGTAAAAAACAGCTTGTGACGTCAATGTTGGTCAGGTGAGAAAAAGCGGGAAATTCAAAACAGTGTTTTTCGAGTCGACTTGGCGCAGAAATTGTGGTGGTTTGTGTGGCCATAAACCTAGAAAGAACAAGCAATTTGTCTTCAAAAGTTGGAAGCTGTGGTTATAACTTTATTATTTAACTTTCTCGAAGAATACATCATAGTAAAACGGACTTTAACGACGGCATTACTGGCTGTACTGGAAATGTGGGTGCGTAGGTCCGATTTTTTTCAAGATGTATTCACAAAATGTGTTCATATAAGGAAGTTTCTAGATATATAAGGGCCGAAGCTCCACTGTGGACACAAAAACAAAATACATTTGTATAGTGATTTGCCTAAAGACATTCACGCTTGCCCACAATGTGTTTGAAGCCATTGAACTTTGTCGCACTCGAGCTAATATTTTAAACTGACCCACGCTCGATCGGACACTTGTGCTTCGCAGACACTAAAATATAAACAAAATCCTCAATGTAGAAGTTTTGGCGTTGATATGTGGGCAGGAAAAGAGTTTAAAATCTTTATCTAGTAAAATCTTCCCCAAAATCGGTTTCAAAGCAACTACAGTTTTTTAACTTGATCGTTTCGCGCAGACAAAGTTTGCTTTATGTTGTCAAGTTGAACATGCATAACACCTGTGAAAAACCAAGTAAGATTTCCTTCAAACAAAGTTGAAGTTATATTATTGCAAAAACGTCTCTCCAGTTATATATGTATATGATTTAATTACCGACTGAGGTCACTTTAAGGACCATAGACGCCACTTAAAGCTCGCAAAGAAAGGCAACAAGCAAAGAACAATTCCATCATGCATAAAATGTAGCTTAAGTGAACTAAAAAAAGCTTCGATAAGGTTGCAAAACAACAAATTTCCATTCAAAAAACATAAGGCTTAAGGCTCTTATACCCGCTGACAATGAAGAAGTGAATTTTCTGTGCGAAATAGCCTACCTAAAGATCTTAAAAGCAAAAGATCAGTTGCAAGCTTCGCACCCATGCCATGATTCACCATTTAGCTATTTTTAAAAACTGGTCCATGCGAGGGTGTTCATTCAAGCAAATTAAACTCAGCAAACTGAATAATTAGAAAGTACAGAAAACTGCACATAAGGGTTTGTTTTGCTCGGTTCAGTCAAATCCAGCTCCAGCAATTGTTACGGGCAATGAGTCAAATGTTTTGAAGTCACTGCCGGAAGTTGTCGTTCTCAGCTACTTCACAGCTAGTGAAAAGGAAAATCTGCGTACAGAAAGAAAACAAAACTTCGAAATTAAAAATGAAAAAAAAAAAAAAAAAAACTTTGACTCTTATTACTTGAGCAACAGAAAAGTGATCGAGGTAGTCTGTTCTTCTCAAATAAGCTTGCTAGCCTTCTATATAGTTCCGAGGAAGTGGGAAGCGTTAGCATTACGGTTCTTTAACAAAAAGCCAAGGATAAAGCTGCAGGTTCTGGGCACGTAAAAAACTAACCGTAACTACTAATAACAGAATACAAGCGGGTTTTAATTCAGCCCAGCGAAAGAAGGCGAAACACTGGACAGAAAATCAATTCACACATCGAAGGCACAATTATCAGAAAAATACAGACCTCTTTGGAAATGTTCAAAACATTTTATTCCTCCGCAGACTAACGGAATGATCTATTTTTACTCTAACATTGATTGTTCTGAATCCAAAGTAATTTTCAAGTGACGAAAAAAAAAAACAACAACAACAACAAAAACAAAAACAAAGCCTTTACAAGGAGCAAACGTTCGCAACTCGTCTATTTCATTCAGTCTCAGTCAGAACTCTCACAGAATGAGACAAACAAACGCAGGCGATAAGGGATGCGGAGAAGCTTGAGCAGAACGTTTTTCCGCCCGAAAGACCAACATTGACGTCACGTAGTCTCCAGTCTATTACGCGGCCATTTCAGAAACGTTTACGTGAAGTCTTCGGAAATGCTCGGATTTTGATCTTTTATCTTTCTATAAAGGCTTGGGAATAAAAATCTTTACCCAAATCTCACTCAGGATGTTTCTTTTTAGTGTTTGGTGACGGTAAAGCGACAAAAGAAAATATTTCAGTTTTTTGGTTCATTTGACCTTTAACAATGGCTTGACTCTAGGTCACTTATGACGTCATATCCCGTATCCATTACAATCCATTGTAACCAAAGTTATATGTGATTAATTTTAAGTTAAAGAGTAATTGGAAAGAAGAAACTCTGGTCTAAAATCATTTTGAAAAGGAAAAAAAAAATGGGCGGAAACCTTTGGGGCGGTGGCCCTCACCCAGTCTCAAACCAATCACTCGTTCCAGAGTAAAAAGAACCGATTTAGTAAGTTGTAATCGTTCTTACCCACTGAAGGTACTTTTTGACTCGCTCTTTACGCTCTTCTCTGTTCTTGGTAGGTTTCAAAACTGAAGTTGTGATTTCCTCCAGCTTCTTGCTATCTTCTTTTGTGAACGAATCTAAGATATAAAAGTAGAGAGTAGCTTTTGCTGACAATACACTGAATTTTGTTCACAATAACACTGGATTTCACAATTGCCAAATAAAATTTGAATCTTGTTTAATGTTGACTTTGGCCACTTCTGGCAATGAAAGGGTTAAACTGTTATATGATGACAAAAGCGCAGAAGGACACTTACCTCCAGGTTGGTCTAAAGGACCATCTGAGACCCGAGGGGGGGAGGGGAGGAGGGTGGTCAGAGCCCCACCTCCTCTCTAACTTCAAAGATTTTTGACACAATGAAGTAATTTTAGACGTCATATTGCTGTCGACGTGTTGTCTCAAAGTAAGCAATTAAGTAAAGAATGCTTAAATGAAAAACATGCATGATAAACTCAAAAATAATGTTGGCCACCACATTAATAATCTTTATTATTCATTCACAATATTTCCCCAATTCTGATTGGCTAAAAGCACACGCATAATTCACCATAACCAGTTACTGGCCACCAAATTTGGAAGAGTTTTGTGTTTAACGAGGAAATGACATTAAAAATGCAGCTCGCTAAAGGTTAAGGCACCGTTACCGAGAAGACTTGGGGACGAGGTTGAGTTGTTTTGGTTGTGAAAAAAATAGCGGACATTTCAATCGACTACAGCTGGAACTAGCCGAAATAATAGCTAAAAACATGGCAAAAACAGCAAGAAGACAACTCAGAGGGCGACATCTGCAATTTGGACAATATTTGCGGAGCTGGACAAACCTAAACGTAGAGTATCGAAGATGAACTTAACATCGATGCAGGTAAGCATGTTTCAGCTATGTTTTTAAGCTAGGAATTATTTTGAATGAATGATATAGCAATTAATGAATTTGGCTTTTGTAGGATATGAAGAATTAAGCAGATCTCGGAGGTTGTTATCCACCTCCGCCTTCGGCCTCGGTAGATAACACCCTCCTTGATCTGCTTAATTCTTAATATCCTACAAAAGCCGAATTCATTAATTGCTAATTAAACAATAGAAGTGATGTCATTCTGAAGTCATTGATTGTTAAAGGAACTGGACCCATACGCCATCTCAGATCCGCCATTTTGAATTAATTAAGTGTATTCCATTCTAGATCTTCTTGAGTACTATTTTAAGAGGAATGTAAATAATGCAGATACATACAGATTCGTGGAAAGAGAAGTATAACTCTAGGGACGGGGTTGGTCACTTTCATCTTACCTATCAAATAACCCGTACCAAACCAAACACTATTTTAAACATATTTTTGATATATTTTTAAAACTGTTTCTATTGTATTTGAGAACTTCATTTAAAACAGGTACCAAATTCTATTTTTAATGGTGTTTTAATATGTTTTTAATGGTGTTTTAACCCGTTTTTAAAGGTGTGTTAACCTGTTTTTAATAGTGTTTTTAACTGTTTTTAAAGGTGTTTTAACCTGTTTTCAATGGTTTTTTACCCTGTTTTTAAAGGTGTTTTAACCTGCTTTAAATGGTGTTTTATTCTGTTTTGAATGGTGTTTTAACCTGCCTTTAAATGTTGTCTAAACCTGTTTTCAATGTTGTTCTAGCCTGTTTTTAATGTTGTTTTAATCTGTTTTTAAAGGTGTTTTAACCTGCTTTTAATGGTGATTTAACCTGTTTTTAAAGGTGTTTTAACCTGTTTTTAATGGTGTTTTAACCTGTTTTTAAAGGTTATTTAACCTGCTTTAAATGGTGTTAGAACCTGTTTTGAGTAGTGTTTTAACCTGCCTTTAAATGTTGTCTAACCCTGCTTAGCCTGTTTTAAATGATGTTTTAATCTGTTTCGAATGGTCTTTTCATCTGCGTTTGATGGTGTTTTAACCTGCTTTTAATGGTGTTTTAACCTGTTTTTAAGGGTGTTTTAACCTGCTTTTAATGGTGTTTTAATCTGTTTTTAATGGTGTTTTAACCTGTTTTTAAAGGTGTTTTAACCTGCTTTTAAAAGTGTTTAACCTGCTTTTAATGGTGTTTTAACCTGTTTTTAAAGGTGTTTTAACCTGCTTTAAATAGTGTTTTAACCTGTTTTTAACAAAAATTGAAAATATAAGCAAGTTTTCAAAAACACCTTTAAAAGCCAGCTGAAAACCCCTTAAAAAATGACATCACCTATATCTGGAGTTATCTAAACCACGTACATATATGTCTTGGGAATTTTCTTTAAAACTCACCATATTCACATACAGTTGTATGATTGTTTGTTGAAAATTAAAACACTACGAGAAAAGTGTATTCTAAAATTGTCTAATGAAACCAATAACTAAAGGTTTGATAAAGATTTCTAAAGGAAGAGATAGTTTATTTTCTTTCCTACTATAATGCAACTATTAGCCAAATTCATTTGAACAAAACAAAGGTCAAAAGTTGTTGGTACAGTAATAATTGCCTAGTAAAACACTAAAGGATCCAGGGTGCAAAGAAAGTCAGTTTTACAGCCTGCCATTCGGGCAAGCTGTAGCTAGCATGTATTATAGCCCACAAGTCATTTCAATAAGCCCTAAAACCCTTTTTGATTGGCAGGATTGATTACAATCCTTCTGTAATTTGAATTTTCCAAAAAAAAAAAACAGCACTTGCCTGTTGGACAAGTTAAGAACAAAACTCACTAGGCCGTTGGCAAAATCCACTAGCCCTGGCCTATCAGACACTAATTTCTTTGGACGCTGAGGATCATTCAATGAAACAACTGCTACAGATCTGGAAACAGATAGGCCAAATTAACAAAAACTAGAATAGACTTCACTGGTATAACTGAAATAAATGAGAATGCCGGAAAGACAATTATATTTGTTTGTTCTTCATGAAGCTTGATTTAATATTGCTTAGAGGTAATTTCTTCTCTAAGGCAAAGTTTCATAATAACAAGTACTGTTCACGTAATTGGCAAAACTAAGCGAAATATAATAAAATACCTTCTAGCTGCCTTATCCAGCAATCATTAAGTAACTTGTACTGTTGCTGGGACAGGCAATTGTCCTCCACAATTAATTCAGGAATGAGGGTTAGGGTACAAAATATATAATCTACACTGTATTGACAGCATCTGAGTTCTTAATTGTAAATCACAGTCCGTTTTTGTTGTTAATTTCCATGATACTTTCCCACTTTCACAAGAAGTCTGTATGACTGTTTGACATATATTACTTTTAATCAAAAAGTGAAACTCTGTTAATACAGACACTGCATGAGGGGACCATTAAAAAATTTGAAAGTATAAAACAGGACACTAGCATCATTAAACTTAACAATCAGTGAACATTGACATGCTGTTTCAATTAAGTAATAGTATTATTTTTTTCAGTTTAGAAAAAGCACATGTACACTGGAGGTCTTATTACAATAAGATTAACCAAGATTAGTTGTGACCGAATCTGTTGACTGAAAAAAGGTTTTTGTATTCCTTAAGTTATTATCACTAGCATTGCCCTAATAACTATTAGTCAATGGGTGTCTGTATAAAATTGTTTGAATTTAGAGAAAAAAGTGACGATCACTCTCATACAGGTGTAGGTCCTAAGAAAACGTTTTTTTTTTAGGACTTGATAAATTACCCCCGTAACTGTTCTTTAGTGCATAAGGAATATGAACAAGGCAAACAGAATTGATGCTAGATACACTGTAGTACAGGCTATATAAAGAAACTGGCAGGGATGTCTGCGTAGCTTAAATAAACAACAGTTCTTTGGGATTTTCAGAAAAGGACATTACTTGTCTATTTTCAAAGAGTTAAGGTCTCGGTAAATGAAAATTTTAGTACATTGCTCGATTTTGTTTTGCTTTTTTTTTATTTTTGGCATGAGCAAAAAACTTAAGCTCCTTTTGAAATTCGATGAACTAAAATCTTTTATAAGGTAATTTAGTCTTTAAGCTTTAATTTTATATATAACTTGCCTTTGTAGCGAAAATACTCGCGCGACTAGAATTTTTATCTGTGGGCACCTCGTTTTCCTTTACCGAGACCTTAACTACAAGAGTGGTGCAACAAAATGCTTGGGTGGTATTGCTTTTCAATGAAAAGTTGGAGACGTGAATATATATTCAGTGATTTTGGTTACAAATAGTTATGGTGAGTCCTGGGACTCATCTTGTGAAAAATGTTGAGTCCCAGTCCAGAAACATTGAGTCCCAGGTAAAAAAAAAAAATTATACAAGTCTGTAATTGAAAATGCTTGGACCTTTGTGTAACCAGACAGTTAATCTGACTTATTAGCTTGACAGACTCCAAAACTCTGTATTAATTACTGCAGTAGAAAGAGCAAAACAGAGAAAATCTATGCCTTTCTTTTCTACAATTCATTTCAACATAAGAAGCCTTTCTACTAACCATGATGGTTTGACAATGCTGCTATCAGATCTACAGCATTAATTTGATGTTATTGGCCTTTCCGAAACAAAGAGAACTGTGATCTAACTAGCTAGTTTAGCTTTTTAGTTATTTTGGGTGTCCCACTACTCTATGTTCTGTTTATTTATTTATAATTATTTTCTTGTAAATTCTTCTAGTTGTCTACAGTAGTAGAAAATAACCTGTTGTACACTGAAATTAAAATACAGTCCTTCTAAAGGCTAAAGGAAATATGCATCCTTCAACAACAGCCATAATAATTACTGCCACAGAATACACAAACGGGATATTTCTACAAATACACATGTTCTAAGATTTTTTATGGATCTTTGCGTCCATTGGAATGCATGCCATGAATGTTATTATTTTGCATCTTTGGGGATTTTTATGCATCAGGAATACAGGATGCAGAGGTTAACAAAGTCACTGTTTATTTTTTTGTATGGACAAGAGATTATTGGAAGATTTTGTTTTAAAATGTTATCAGTGAAAATACTGGATGTCATTTATAGCTTGTGGTTGTCGCTTCTCCAGAAGCTACACTGTATATAGCTGATTAAGTAAAGGTTGGGTGTTGGGCATTTGGGCATACCAAACAATGCAATATGATTTCCCTGACTGACCTAGCCTGTTCCAAGCGTTCAGATAGTGGAGAGCGGTGTGAAGTAAAGAAAGCGATGAAAAGTAGAGGGGGACTGGGGAGAGAGGTGCGGGAACTCTTGTAAGAATTTTTAACAAAAGTGCGTCCCGGTATACCAGATCCTGGTATACCCTCTGATTGGTTGATTTTGACAGTTTTTGTCGACAGTGGAGCGTCTTCGATCACGGCGAGAAATGCGATTGGCGGTGATGACAGACTCTACGTCCCGTCCAGAATTCGAGCTCGTACCAGACACAGCGCTGAGTGACTTTCCAAACGCGGAGGCTTAACGCGAAGAGCAAAGGAACTGTTTAGAACACGTAGTCGGCAGGATAGATGTCTTCGCAATTTCACGAACTGGCTTTGAAAAAAGACTTATTTTCCAGCTTTTTCCTCGAATAAAGCGTGCGTTGGAATGAAGGCAGGATAGAATGCCATTTACGATTGTTGTGGTAACTCCGTTGATTGCCATCATGAAAGACCAAGTGGAACATTTGAACAAAATCGGAGTAGCGGCGGCAATGATGGGAGAAGATGTGGATGAAGCTGTCAAAAGTGGAAGCTGTGAAATTGTATGATCCTTAAAAATTCACTCAAAGGCGTACTGCAGTCACAAATCGTGGTTGTCTAAGGAATGGACCAAAGGACTTCAAAGAGAAAGCTTGGAAAGCAAGTTGCAGCTATCGCTATTGACGAGGTCCACTCAATCACCGAATAGTAAATTTTCCCTTCGTTTGCTGGGCATTTTCATTGCTCGAGTTAACGATCTGTATTGAAACGGCTTTCTATCGAAATGAGCGATATTTGTTTGTCACTTGATTCATATTTTTTTTTTGTAACGTACACGCTGAAATCATGTTTTAAAGCCGTAAATAAATTACTTCTCCCGCTCTCTATTGTCTGAAAGTCTTACATTAGGTTTTTGGTAAGATTATGTATACATAATATTAATTTTTGATCTGATAAATTTTGATTTATTCGTAAGAAAAATAATGAATGTATGGGGCTGTAACATCAGTCTTGATTGACAAGTGAAGGCCACCTACAGCTGATGCGGTCTGAGTGGGCGGATGAGTCTATTTAAAACAAATCTAACAGGCGTTCCCTCTCTCACCTCTCCCCCTCCCTCGCTTTTATTTTTTCGAGCTCCTTTTTACTTCGCACCGCTCCCCACTATCTGAACGCCTGGAACAGGCTATGACTGACCTCCAAACAATAGCTTACTATTGCTCAATTCCCAATGCCCAAAGCAACCTTCATTGAACCAGCTGTACGTGTGTGCAGTGTATGTATAAGGTCCTGATTGTTTACATGTAACAAACTAACTGTCAAAATATCATGTTCCTGAAACTTTTTAGGAATTCCCAAGCAGAAAAATAACCATTTAAGGCTTAACTGAGTCAATATAAGTTAAATGTCTACAATATATAATTTCATTATTGAATTTTACTTGCCAACTATACATACATTCATTCTCGCAAGACCTAACACAATAATATTTGATTCCACTAAAATCATCATGAAGCTTGCAAGGCCTGAGCCAGAGCATTCACTATTGGTCTTGTGGTTGGTATTGCTATGTGTGAGCGAAAGAGGACACAAAGCTTAATTAACGTGACACATTTGGCGTGAGAGCAAAAATGTAATCTGGTCAATTAACTGTAAAGGAAAAGAGTCATTTCGATACGAACTTAAGCAGTGAAACTGCAAAAATATTGCGATTACCTGATTTATAGTTATTGCACGTAAGCAAGAAAAACAAATGTCGGGAAATATTGGTTGTACACCTAGACTAAATCAATTTGTATCTGAACGAGATGTATCACCTGGTGTATCGAAATTACTTTGTATCAAAACGACCGGTATGCAAACACATATCAACAAAATGCAACATTTACATATTTCTACTAAATTAATTGACAGCGCTCTTCGAAAGGCCATATATCCAACTGTCCTTTTCATAACACGTATGCCTAGACGTTCCAATAACAGATTATTCTAAAATAAGGAACAATCGTACTCACATTTATTCGCATCGCGAAGACTCAAACACCGGTACAGTACGTGTGTCCACCAGTTGAACTTAGATCCGTTCCTTTAGAAGTAAAAGCCAGTCGCTGACAACTCGGAGACATTTCGATTCGTGATTAAGACAAAGTCTGCGCGTCTGGACAGTCCACAGAGTTAACAAATACTCTTTTTGCGCAGTAAAGAGCAACGCAACGCAAGTTGCAACAATCAACAGGGTAACTAGTCTCCTTCGCAGCCGTTATTAGGGTCGTCACTCGTCACGCAACGCTCCTCTTTTAGGAGCGTTGCGTGACGAGTGACGACCCTAATAACGGCTGCGAAGGAGACTACAGGGAAACAGCCGTCCGCCATAATTTTAAAAAATACATAGACGCTTTGTTCCTTAGCACGTTGTTTTACCACGTGACTCTTTTCTGCCGGAAGTCCCCGGGCTCGTGCTAAAGTCGAGCAAATTTTATTCATCCAGGATGATTTATAAACGTAAGATAACGATGTAGGGGAATTTCTTGAGCGTTGGTTCTTCATGCAACACGGGAGGTGAGCGTTTATTTATATAATTTTGTTCAGGGCTTATTCTATCTTTGTTCACCGTAACTGCGGTTCTGCGTCAAAATCGATTAGATTACTATTTAGATTACACTGCATGTTAATGTTACGTTATGGTTGATGTGAATTTTGGAAGTTTCAAAACTTAGTAACTGATGAATGATTGATTAAAATCTGGCTGTGTAGAGATATACACAGAGAGATTCGATGAATAATGATTGGGGATCGACAGATCTTTACACTGTCACACACTGTGACACAACGCGCGTTATCAAACCGGTCGATGTGCTCGAAATGCATGCAGATTTCGATACTTTATTTGACTGATGAAGTTTAAGGCTGAGTGTTCGTTTTTGTTGGGAGATACATTAGCTCCCAACTGTATGGCAGGCCAATGTCTTGTTTTCTAGTGGAATTAGGCTTAATAATTTTGTGGCGTTTATACTTACTGGTTACTTATTAAGAGCAAATGTCTGTAAAAATCGAGCAAAATCGAAATTTCGCGGCCACACTCAAAAAATCATTTTCGCTCATATCTTGTCCATAGACAGGCATAAGTAAGTAAGTAAACGTGGTGTAGTTTGTTTTTCAAAAGGCCGCTTGGATTTGGAGAAAATCGTGAGTCCTCTCATCTAAGGCAAGTGAAGCGAGCATACTTTCGCTGTAAAGTGCTTCCCATCGCCGCGCCGAATCGCATGACTCCTTAACTTTCTTTGTGAAAAGATCTCGGGAAAGTAAAGGCTATTCCAGCTAGAGTAAAATCTTCTTTTTGGTGGCCCTCAGGTGTAATAACACAGCGAACCACACGTTCAAGCGGTTACTGAACAGACATTTTAATCTTTATCAAGTGCGCCGAAGTTACAAACGAAACTGAATATATAACGAGTCTAGCAGCACGTGCAAATGAAATTCAACACAGGGCGTGAAAATTACAATATTATAACATCAGGCATGCAACAATTCGAAGCAAACCATATCGATCGACTCCACTGCTAAGACGCGCAGTCAAAACAAAACTCTTGAGGCCTCACTAGCCTCGCTTCAAGCAACTAGACCCGGGCCGGCCGAGAGGTCCGCCATATTTGCATTCGGTGTACCAGGGTCGCAGAAACAGGTCAGCCGGCAACGAAGGCAAAAATCCATCTCCAGTGGAAAGCTAATTTTACGATCTTTAAGGATAAACAACTAAAATTAGAGACCAATCGGCGGGGTAGGCACATTTTCAGCGTACAATTATACACAGGTAATGGCTTTCATGCTCTGTTTTCTGCAAATAATTAGAAGAAGCGGATCATGTGCACGCGGATGATAGTTTTTGGTTGTTTTACGGATTATATTCTTTGAACGGTCATAATTCGACTTCATATATATTTTACCAGGAGCCCGATGGGCTCCTGATTTTACGGATTGTTTTTTTAGGGGGTCTTAGTTTTCGTAATAACGAAAACTAAGAAGGGTCTTTGTTTTCGAAATTACGAAAACTAAGACCCCTGAATTTACCGTTAAATTCAACCTAAAACTCGGTGGAAAGAATCAGACAGAAGTTAATTTGACAGATTAGACCTATTTCGGTTACAATTTGACTTCATATTTCGACGGATTTGATTTTAGGGGGTCTTAGTTTTCGTAATCTCGAAAACTAAGACGGGTCTTAGGTCTTAGGTCTTAGTTTTCGTCACCCATTGCGCCTTGTCCCATGTTAATCAACCGAAGATCCAAAAACTCGAGGAAACGTGGTGCGTGAAAATAACCCCAAACAGAACATGTCCTCTCTTTTCCGCAGTCACCCTTTTACATCCATTGCCATTTAAAAATTCTAGGTTTCACAAAAACTGTGATTTTGATAGTGAAACTTTCGGGCTGCCGATACCTCTTTGGTCATAAAAGTCTGGTCAAAAGTGATGCGTGACAGTATTCACAGGCTTCCCAATTTAACCATTTGAGCGACGCCTTTTTTGAATGTTCTTGCCAGAAGTAGCATATTATTCTACTAACAATCCAAATCATGTTTTTTCCCTAAGTTTTCTTAAAGTGTGCATCCATACAATACTAAATAAGTCCCAAAATATCGTTTTTCACGTCAACTTGCCCCCATTGCCTTGTATTTGCCCTTGATTGACTTCAGGCTTCAATCTCTAGCTATTTCACTGCGTTATTACCTATCAGGCGGCTGTCTTTCCTCTCGCATATGCAAGTTCCATTTTTTTGGATAACAGTTTTCGTAACATTCTGCAATTACCTTTCAGTATATATTTTTTTCTAACGTGAACATGGTTATTCGATCGTCAAACTCTGGTTTCAGTCTGTTTATATACAGAGGAACCCCGCCTTGCGACCACCCCGTTGATACGACCACCTCTTGCCTCAGATCACCTCCCATATAGTCTTTCCACCCAGACATGAAAATCTCCGAGTCATTTTATTATTTTGAAGACCTCTTTAATGCGACCACCTCGGTATATATCACGACCAGAATTTTATGACCCAGCGCTGGTCGCATCAACGGGGTTCCACTGTATTTTTTAATTTCAGTTTTTCACATTGTAAAACAAAAAAAAAATAAATAAAAATGTGCGTCAGCTGGACCATGGAAATAAATGCAAAAAACTAAAATTTAGGCTCCGCTTATGTGAGGAAAATTTGTCTCGAGGAGAAGGGTCACCCGCCTATCTGAGCTTCCCTGGAAGAGGCAACGTTTCACACATTTTCTTACTGAAAACATGCCGAACCGTTTAAATTACAAAAAGTTGGCTCGGCTAGAAGGGTGACCCACTTTGTCCAGTCACCCTTTTGCAATGGTAGGGTCAGCCTCCTAGCCGGGCCAACGTTTCTCCGGAGGCACTTTACGCGCTTTCCATTGAACAAAAATTCCTGTTTGAAATTTCGGAAAAACCACGTGCCCAATGGAAGGTACACTCCAGTTGCAGAGACCAAACCAAAGCCACCGCGAGTTTGGTTATCGTGCTTGCAAGCAGGATACAGATCATTGGTCCTGTAGAAAATGATTTTGTCAAATGGAAGGAGACATTTCGGTCCGACCGTCTAGATCAAATCCGATCCGTATCGGTAAAGGGCTCGCATAGCCAAGGCGAGACAATTTAGAGCATGAGCGAAGGCCGGTTGGGGTCAATGTTTTTTTTTTCTCCCGGCTGGGAGGGTGACCCTCCTACACGAGACAGTTTTTATCCATATAAAGGGAATTACAACTTTCGGATACAATGTTGTAATATATAGAGAAGGAATCAGAAAAAAATTCAAAATTCTCGAAAAAAATAATATTGAGGCCCTTGTAATTTCGATCGAAAAGACTACTCAAGTTGCCCTGTGGATATAGCCTAAAAGGGTTTTTAATGTATTCAGGAGGAAACTGTCGTTGGGTGCCCCTGTCAACTATCGCCTAACGCTACCACTACTTTCTTTACCCACATAGTTTTTTTTTTCAGTTTTACTCTCGGTCATTTGCCATTTTTTGAGTGTGCGCTTTGGTACAGGTTTTGAAACTGAAACTTGGTGGCTCGTCAGTAATTCATGATCAGAACTCTTGAAAAGAAAGTCTCCGACCATAACTTTCTCTGGCGGTCATCGATGAAACGGATATTGAGGCTACATCTGCTTCTGGGCCCGTTCAATTCTCGAAAGTCCGGATAATTAACGAGCCCCTAAAGCTGTTGTTGTTTACATGCAAGATAGAAGTTTCAATAGTTTTGCATCTAACATGATAAAACTGTCAGTTAATGAAAAAATGAAGTATTTTGCTAGCCAGGACCCGCGCTCCTCTTATTCCTTTTATTTCGATTTGAATATTTGATTTCGGGCCCGAAAAGTTATAGACACTGGGCGAAAAAACGGATTTACCTCTATAGCAAATTTGGAGCAAATCATCTGCAAATGCCACATGTGCTTAATTTTGCTCAATTTTGCCACATGACATAGGACCAACTTTGCCATAATTTTGCATTAGTGGCAAAGGTGGTAAATGCCGAATTTGCCTCAAATTTGCCCCGTGTGTAAAAACAAGGATAACCTTTACTTTATCAAGGCATTTACAGGGGTGTCAAACTTGATAGCAAAACTGACATTTGTCAGGTTTTTGCCCAAATGGGCAAGAGCGATCGAAGATGAATTTTTGAATGCTTTTGCTCTCTATAGCAAATTCGGTCAAAGTAGTAATTTCCCACATTTTTGCTCAATGTAGCAAAAGTGACCAAAACTCATTTTTCAACAGTTTTGCCCAGGATAGTAAATCTGAGCAAAAATTCACCTTATTTGTGTATCGCCCAGTGTAATAAATGAGGTCAAATTATCACTTCTTCCGTATCTTTGCTCAGTGTGGCAAATATGATCAAAATAAGCGTTTGCCACTCTTTTGCTCAGGGTAGCAAATTTGGCCAAATACCACTTTATTCTCAATTTTGCTCAGGATGGCAGATATGATCAAAACAGTAGTTTCCCATACTTTTCCCCACTGTAGCAAAGTTGATCAAATATCAGTTCTCCTGTATCTTTCCTCAGGATGGCAAATATTGCCATGATAGCAGTTTTCCATACTTTAAGTAAGGTAAACAAAGTTGATTAAAATATCACTTTTTACACTTTCGCTCAAAATAGCAAATTTGATCAAAACATCATTATCCACATGTTTCTTATTTTTACTTGGTACCATAAATGACTGACAAACAATTTAGACACCAAACAAGATTTCAAGAATAAAATGACTTTATTATCTTTAATATACACCGTACAATAAAAAGCAAGATAAATTAAAAGAAAGTTCCATTGGCCTCTGCAGGGCACTGCATGTACCACAAAATATGTGCCTTTAAATAAAAAGCACATACAATGTGAAACTATCTAAATTCATAAGTGTATAAGAATGTACATTGGGTTTGAAAGTGCAAGTCAACACTAGCTGGTTCATAATTATCTAAGGTTGGCACAGGTAAAAAGTTACTCCATTTGAGTGGTATACTTCAAATATACTCTTTCTAGATTCAATTGATACTTTTGGAAAATGGTTGTACGATGACAACACGTACACATTACTCCCAATGTAGATGTAACATCCTTACTAATGGACAGAACATCAACCACAGGAAATAAATTAATTCCCCTGTCATTCAAGAGCAGAACTGATAGTGTCCCACAGGTCACCAGGCTCTAACAGAGCACAGCCATGACTCAACTGTACACATAAACCGTAAAACCGGTCAGAACCTGACAAACGTAACATTAAGGCAACCCACATGTTGCTTAGAACAATAATGAATTAATTGTAATACAGTGGTCACTTGGAAGGACACTTATGCTTCAAGATCTGGCAAGTGCCGTCATTCGCAAAATGAGCCAAAATTAAGATCTCACAATATCACTGAACCATATTTATAAACCATATGAGTTTTGGATGGTACAATTTATGAAAGAAGAATCACTTGTCATTTAAATGTGGAACAATAATACGGTGGTCACTCAGAATGACACATATGCTTCATGATCTGGCAAACTTATGCCGTCACTTGCAAAATGAACCAAATTAAGATTTCACAATATCACTGAACCATAATTATGTATAGATGTAAAACAAGAGTTTTTGACTGTAAAAATTTCAAAAGGAAAATCATTTGTCATTTGAAATGTAGTAGAATATTATGTAATAAATTATAGTGACCACTGCTTTGTCAAGCGCTGTCACCTGAAAAGTACAGTAACCCCAAAGATCTAACATATTAACTCAGCTGTACAACAAGCCAACTTACTGAATTATGGACATGCTAAGGTCACATCACCGACTTATATTGGTGTAAAAGAAATGTTTGCCTGCACAGCTCAAGATTTGGCTACTTAAGATTATTCCATTAATAAAGACGATGCGCAACAAAGAGTACAGTTATTTCTGCAGTAAACAAAAAGGAATCAATCAATGGCATATGTGTGCATGCATCTTAAATTTTAAGATTTATCTTTGAGGTTTTAAGCTTACGCAAAGTTATTAGAAAACCAAAGTAAGTAAACGAACCACGATATCACGAAGAACATACCTTTCTGCAATCCAGCTGAGTTGATGACTTGGAAACAGGGTTTATGTGAAGAATATCGCGACTGATCACTGTCTCTCGAAAATAACAAAGGTATAAATCGTAATAGAACAACTGAATAGAAAGACAGGCTTTCTATTATCCGAAAATAACAAAACTACTCGTTTTGCAACGCTGTATTGCTTGTGAAGTCCGCGTGAATTTGAACTATTCAACGAAAGTTTATTTTACACTATTCTATTGGTTCAAAAGCTGCACGTGACAATGTAAATCAAATCGCGTATGTGCCAAAGTCACGTGGATGCCTGGGAAACAACAAACATGGCGGCTGATCTTGCGATGGAGAAAAGTGCATTCAGGACGACATTCACCCGGACGATGAAACTCTGCACGCTACTATTGAAATGACTCCTGGATTCAAACCTTTCACATATTGTGCATTTTGTTCACCCAAATTGTAAATGGTAACGTTTTACGTCATC
The DNA here is from genome assembly GCF_958299795.1 of Porites lutea. NCBI lineage: Eukaryota > Metazoa > Cnidaria > Anthozoa > Scleractinia > Poritidae > Porites > Porites lutea. Next base: position 32,329,787 of record NC_133204.1, on the reverse strand, counting down.
CTGGGGTATCAGGGCCTCCTATTCCGAGACTTCTTGTGATATTTTGTTTTTTTCCGAGCCACCGACCCAATATCAGGAAACGCATTCGACGCTAAACGAAAAAAAAGGGGGGATGGCCTTACCCGAAATAACCAGCTGCAGCAAGTAATACGATAAACTTTGAGAAGAATGTGATGGTGATTGAAACGGGGCAACGGAAAATCAAAACTTGCGTGAAATAACACTGTGAAGTTTGGTAAATGTGCAAACGTTGGTTAAAGTGGTCGTAAAGATAGTTCTTTGATCATATTTTGCTTAAATTTACGCCTCTAGTAACCATACATTTACACAGAAACTTTGCTATGCCAGAAAATATCAAGCAAACATTCATTTTTGACGTTCGATTTTTACACAGAGAACAAAATGGCGGCAAATTTGAATCTAAACACCAAATTTACTATGGGGAGCAAAAGTGAAACAAAATATCTGTAAACTTGATATTTACTCCACATTTACGCCACCCTTGCAGAAAAGTAAACTTTCACTTTCGAACAAAATTTGCACCAAGAACAAATAAGTAGTAACATTAGCACCCTAAATTTACAATAGATTTGCTCAACTAGCAAACTTAGGCAAATCCGTTTTTTCGTCCAGTGAGAGACTTTGGACAAACGGGCCCCTGGTCCGTTGTCAAAGGCCGCAAGACGCAATTTACTGGAAAAGTAAACTTAAGGCTTTTGCTTAATTAATAAACAGTGTCCTTTTAACGTGAATTTGAAGACGTCAGGGCCTAACCCATTGGTAAACACGTTTGATTCCAGCTTTCTAACTTGCTGTATCTGCGGTATATCATATTAGTGTCAGATTTTAAATCTTGTTTTAGTAGCCGAGCATGCTGTAAGGAGGAAATTGTCTGATATACTTTGACTTTTTAAAAACTGAATCATTGGATAATGCAATTCTAGCATTTTGATTAGCTTATCCGTTATGGTATATGAGCTATTATACCATGCTCTACATATATGGTCGGTGTACGCGTCAGTTTAAAATTGGAAGCTAGCTGAGATTTTTTTTCGCGAAGGATAGAACAGGGCCCGAAGCAAATCTTTTTAATTCATTTATTAGAATACTAGAAATGCAATTTCATCGAAAGAAAAAAGACAAAAACAAACAAAAAAACCACAAGAGCTTGTTTGAAAGTTTGTCGAAAAACACATGATAACTGCGGCTTGTTTATCCGACATCAAGAATATAAGTCACAAGTAACCAGCTACAAATACAGGCTATGCAGCCATTCACTAGAGCAATCGAGGCGGCAGTATAGCTTCTTTCCTCGTTCAGCAAAACCAGCTTGTGGCTTCAAACAACTTCATAACAAGCGACCGAGGTAATAGTTTTTCTCCGTTGTTCTTACTTTTATAACTGCACCGAAAATCCAAATTCACAGTAATTTCGACGGCTGTCACTTAAAAATTCTTTTCCTTCACATTATCTGCCAGGTTTTTTAGCTGTTCTGCTGTGTAAAATCCTAGAATCCCGATGAGTTTTTAAAAAACTAATGTTCATCGCTACAATGTTTTGATTTTTCATTCATGCAGTCCAGGCGAGTCCGTTCGCGCGTTGACAGTTTTGATAAACGTGTGACATGTGAATAGCGGAAGTCCCTTGTCTTTTCCGGTTTGTTCTAGTCGGGGAGATTCAACGAGATTTTGTGGGCGTTTTTAATAAAACAATTATTTTACTCGCGCTTGTCGGATATGAGATGATTATAGCCAACTCGGCGCTACGCGCCTCGTTGGCTACTACCATCTCATATCCAACGCGCCCTCGTGGAATAATTGTTAAGTATCCTTTGGTAAAGGATTGAGAGACGAACAGGTCAGCGTTCTAGAACCCAGGTTTCTTTCATTGTATATATTCGATACTAGAAACTGAAACTCATGCCTCAAGTCTTCACACTCAAGGAGAGGTTTGTAGACTTGAAAATAACGCTACGTCATCTACCACTCCACAAGGCCTGGATAGCATTTCCCCATTGCAAAGGCAACTACTTTGCAATATGTTCTTGGTTGCGTGTGCTAATGTAAGTTTTTTAATGCTGGTTAGCCTGTGCGAGCATTTGAAAAGGGGAAGACAGGATTTAGAGCGAACTGCTTACTTAACATCCTTGAGCAAGAGTTACAGCGTAACCCTTTCGACTAGATAGTACCCAAGTAAGATTCTTAGCCACCCTTCCCCAAAATATGCATATGAAATAACATGTTTTTTTTTATTGTGATTCTTCACTCAAAACAAAAAACGCTTCTGAGATTAGTGTTCGTGTGTACTGGCAGGATGTATGATTTTGAATGGGGTGGGGGGGGGGGGGGGGGGGTAAGCTACTTCCCATACATTCTCTTAAATGAAATCCAAACGATGTTCTCACAACTTGCAAAGCGATCAGCAAGGGTCTTGCCAGCGGATTTGTGTACTGATCATGCGCATTACGTCAAAAACCATAGACCAACGGTCTTGAGAAAAAACAAAAAACGTGGCAGTCGAAGGCGGGACTGTTTCTTACTATTATATTTTGGTAAGTCGCTAATTTATTGATTTTATGTCGCTTTTCAGACATAGTGTGTGGTTTTCTTTTTCTGTTAAACAATTTCCCTTTGCAAAGTTTGGAATATGCAACATATAGCTAGCTCCGTATAGCTGCTAAGAAAAGGCCGCCGAAGAGTTGAGCTATCGAGCAGTGTTTTGCTGCAAACCTTGGGGAGGGAGATGACAAAACGCGGAGCCCTACTCCATCGAGTACCCTATGGAGTACCTAAAATGGAGTACCCCTAAAAATCTTGTATTGGTCAAATAAAATACTTTAGAAACATGGTGAATCGTTTAGATGTACATACCTATATATATTTTGAGCTTGCCAGCTCTCCCATTGTCCCAGTCTACGAATTTACCGCCATCTTGAACTTAACATCAAGCCGCTGACCACTTCAAACGGAAGGCCTACCCAGTATGCAACCGCTTGGCCAGAAGTCAAGCATGGACGATTTAAACTTCACAAGCTCGGGTGGGTACTTTTGAAACGTTTATATTTTGTTTCTTCCTTTTGTAATCGATTGTAAGGTCAAATTTAATCAAGTATCTTATAAAACTTTTTAGCTCAATGTTTTTGTTGTTATCATGTCGCTATTAACAGATGAGGAATTTACACACGAGGAAAAAGCTAGGTAAGCTTTTAGTTCTCTTTACCTTGTGTCGTTTGTTCATCTGTTAGTTTATGTTTTTGTGTGCTCCAAGAATGGTAACTCTC
>NC_133204.1:32271507-32319007 GCF_958299795.1 Porites lutea | reverse complement strand
AAGAAATGCCAATGATGCCTTTCGGCAACGGCAAGGCGTTGGTGAATTATGGAAATGTCACATATTTCACTCAAAATTTGTTCAAGTTCAGAAAGTTCGTCTGAAGCGTAAATTAAATTACCCAAGCCAGTTCTTACATATGTTTTAGTACAACGTTTAACTAACTTATAGCTTGAGTTTCAGGAAAAACCAAGGTGTAGCACATGCCTAAAAATTAACTCGCGACTTTAGGTCTAAATTTAAACTTCGTTGAAAACTAAAATAAAATTGTTTACCTTCCACATTATCGTTAAGATAAGAATTAACCGCCATACTAGGGCTAAAACCCTTTATAAATTGATTTATCGGGGAATATTTTACCACGCTTTCTTCCTTTTTGCGTGCGAGCGAAGTTTTGAGACCGCCTCGTTTTGCCTCAAATTTTGGTTGTTTTCAAGGCGCCGACCACGAAAATTGATTTTGTCGATTTTCTCCAAATCCAAGCGGCCATTTGAAACACAAACTACACCACGTTTAGTTACTTACTAATAAGTATGTTTGGACAAGATATGAGCGAAATTTAATTTTTGACCTTGGCCGCCGGTTGCTCGATTTTTACGGACATTCGCACTTAAGTACGCGCACGATTAGAAATCACATGTGTCCAGAATTGAGAATTCTCATCAATTTTCTTTTGGATTGACGACGAAAAACTTCTGTCGAGATGGCTTATCTGTACGAATAGTGCGTTTGTAGAATGGGCTCTGTCTAGACGACGGGTTCTTATTTCTTTTGGCAGACTGTGTCTGCATGTCTATATTGCATTTTGTTTTTCAAGTCCGTTACTGAGGGTATCAATTTTTAAAAATACCCCAAAAACACTATTTAAAATCTGTTTGAAAATAAATCTGGTTGACTTTTTTTCCTTTGAAGTATATTTCTTACCATAGGACAGCCGGGTTTTTTCAAAACACCCTATAAACAGCCTGTTTAAGTTAGGTTTGGAAACAGGTTTCCATTTAAATACCTTTTAAATGAGGATAGTTTGTGAAAATACAGTAAAAACAGCCAGTTTTAATCCTGTTTGGAGAGATTTCAAGATGTTCGTTATTTCAAATCACAATTTAAATTGAACTGCCTTTTAAACCTTCTTCAAAAATGTTTTAACTATGCTACTTATGAGCTGTTTAAGGTCGTAGACGAGGAAGTATATTCAAAATAGTCTTTAAACATCCTAAGTGAAACCTGATTTTGAACTTTACTTATAAAAACTACTTTTTAAATCTTTGTGATTAGGTTCTTCTTTCCAAAATGCAGTTTAAATACGGTATTTAAAAAAAAATTAGCGACTCGAAAGTACTCTCTTTCGAAAATATAGTTAAAGTACTGTATTTAAAATGTAGTTTTGATAGCAAATATAATGCAAACACAAGGAAAACCTGGGAAAATGTTATAAATATTATTCAAATAGATGTCAAATACAATTCAAACTTTTAACGCTATTTTGGTTTTAGTCGTGAAATATAATAAAAATACCTCAAATTGTGGTAAAAATAGTTTTTAAATCGTTTAAATAGCTTTAAACTACTTCACAAACAGTTTTAAAATACATTTGATTTGGTGCGGGAACTCTCCATGTCATCCACCAAGCTGACTGCGGTGTTTTTGTACTCCTCCTCCTCGTCTTCTTTTCATCTGTTTACAGGTTTACCAACACCCTCTCCCTTGGGGAGTTCCAATCGATTTTTGTCCTTGTTCAAGACAACACGGCAACACTGGAACAGGATTGGACCTCGTGTATTCGCCCTTGTTGCAATATTTGGAGGGATATTCACATTTTTGTACTTTCCTTTTATCTGAGAGAGGACATACCCAGGGATATTGATTCCTGCATCTGTTTCCACCTTTAAAATTGATACAAACAAGTCATTTGAATAGAGTATTTTTTGCCTACGCAATAGCGAGATTTTAAGAAAGCCTGGCCCGGGGGGAAGGGGGCGTACTGTGGATCTCAAGTGACGGGGATAATAGAAATCTTTTCTTCCCGAATTTTTTTGGTTAGGAAACTTTGACAATTATTGTTTGGGGGTGGCTTGATTTAAAATATATTTTTTGGGTATTCAACACATTCTGAAGATTCGCGGTAGTGCCTGCGTATCCCCGCCTTGTGGCTCTGCGAATCACAACCAAGCCTGTTTTGAGGCTGTTTTAATAGCGTAGCTCTCGCTTGCGCGAAGGGCGCGTAGAGGAGCACCATGGGTAAGAAAATTTGGCAATCTATGCATCCAAGAAATTTTGGTCCTGAGAAAATCGTCCGTGAGGCGTATGTCCCTACGTACGTCCATCCCTTCATATATTAGCAGGGATTAAATTTTGCATTTCGAGCACCCGTACGTTTCGACATGTTTCGGCGATAAATCGCATAGCTTCTCGGACTTTTAGCGATAAATACAACAACAACAAAGCCGATTCTTTCTTTCGACTAAATTTTATTGTCTACATTGACATGGATAATAGAGAAAGAGCTAGAGCGAGAGTAAAAAACAAAGGAGACCAATTTCTTTGGGGAAAAAAACATCAAAATTTTATAGCGGCGGTGAGAAAAAGGGGAAATGCTAGCGGCTATCAAGGTGAAAATGAGCGGCAGCGAAAGAAAAAAGTGAACAGGAACACATAAAAAGTGTAACTAGGAAGTTTCTGGAACTTTCGAGATAAACTTACATCAACCTAACCTAACTCGTAATCTCCTTACCCTAATCCTAACCTTACTCTAAAGTCTGGTTTCCATATGATCGTCCCGATCGTCCCGATCGCCCCAGTCGTTTCAAAAAATTTCGTGGCGATCAGGACGACTTGGACGATTGGTAGTTTCCATCTCATCGCCTCGATCGCCTTAAAGACAAGACACGCGGGGGCATCAGCAATTTCTTTGGGTGAGACAATAGAATTTTTGCGCGTGTTTCGCAAACACGCCAAACATAATCATGGATTTTAATCGGAGAGCGAACTCAGCGCCTCGCTATCTGCTTTTTCTCTCCATTTTACGGCGTCGAGCTGCTAGAAGAGTTCCACGACTGTAGTATCACTTCGAGAACTTGATGTTACTGTACTGACTTAAGCTAATTTCAAATAGCGCCCAGCATACGTGGTGCGAACATTTTTGTATTATTATTATTTTTGTTTTCGACTTCAGCGTCGCCCAGGCCAAATTTATTCTCGATTTGGAATAAAAGTGATGATTTCTGGGATAGCCTTTGATCGTCCTAATCGTCTTAATTGTCTGAGAGCGTTTCCATATGATCGCTTCAAAATTCACATGATCGTCCTCTGAATCGTCGACCATATAGAATTCAACTCTATCCAAGCGATCGGGGTCGTTTCAGTCGTCCAGGTCGTTTGTAATCGTCCGGGTAGCGTTTCCATATGATCTATTTAATCGTCTAAACGTTAAGGACGGCGACAGCAACGAACACATCACTCAAAAATTAAATTAACATTCATTCAATCTTCATTGCGACAGTTCCAACTCACTTACTTTCTCAAATGTAGGCGAACTCTCCTGCAGTTGAATCCCTAAAAACCATATCCAAGTTTAACCCTAACCCTCACGCCAACCTAACCCTAACCCTAACTTAACCCTAACCCCGACCCTAACCAAACCCTAACTCGAGCTTTCCTTCCATGATTGCCACGAAAATCCTCCTGTTAGTGGTCATGGGACTTGCAGGGCGTGAAAATGGCGGAAAAGCGAAAAACTGTCGAGTTCTGCGTCGAGTCCGGGCTCGGTATAAAGGCATCCTCGGAAGTTTCTCGTTGCAGTCGGGCCAAAAAAATGGCAAAGAAATGTACAAAAAAGTGTGCTGCGCGAGCAAAGTGTTTTTTTTTTACTAATTAGGCCTGATTTTTTTGGGGCTGTTTTCGTTGCCGTCGCCGCTTGGCATTACGCGATTTTATATTTTATTTGAGTAAACTATAGATATTAGACTAATGAGAGCTTTTTTTTAGCCCAGGCTAAATCTATATGAAGTATGTTTTGATTAGTCAAAATATGACAGGTGAGTTCATGCGGAAAACTTATGCAGCATCTGGAAACTTGTTTTTCGATAGTTGAAGCTGACACAGTGTTGTGTCATCTTGTGATAGCTTTAACTGTCTTTTTCCACTTGATGTACAACATGAAATACAGCTGCTGCCAAGAATATTTTGTTATTCATGGCTAGTTTGCTTATAGGGTTTTTGGTTAAGAAATGCACCCCTTATCGGAAATTCCATCTCGGAAAGCATCTCTTTCAAAAATCAGCTTAATACTCACTTCACCTTGCTTGATGCGTAAGTCTCAAGCGATTCTGGTCTTATTTGATGGCTTTCAGGACCTGCATCTCGACCTGGTAGGCCTGAATAATTATTGTATTTGATGTTTTATTATTATTATTATTATTATTATTATTATTATTATTATTATTATTATTATTATTATTATTATTATTTCAGTCGAGCGCAGTTTATGCGGCTAGTTCACTCACTTTTATGCAGGTTGTAAGATTTGATCGGGTTTGATATAAGCCTACAGAACTTTAAAAAGCCTCTAGACATTTTCTGACCGCAAATACAAAGAAAGCGTTCCGAAGAATAAAGTTTTAGCTTTAAAAATAGCAAATACTGGGAAGCCGGGTTAAAACATAAGCTTATATTAAATCTGCAAGGTATTAACTAGAAGCTTTAATATATGCTTAAAAACTCAGGATCTTCGCAGAGACACTTTACTCTCAGTACTTTTCTTCGTGATTGAAAATTGTTGTCGTTGTCTCAGTCTGTAAATTTTTCACCGACCTAATTATATTTCTTTTATTGATTGTTAGTATATATGTTGCCCAGGATCCGGCCACTTCAGTGTAACACTGCAATAACTTTCCTTTCTTAGTTGCAAGAGCTTTGAAATTTGGCCAAGAGAAAATCTATTTAGTCCTTAATGTGAAGAAAGACAGTTTAATTTTTTTGCCTTCGTTTCCATCGCGAAATTAATATTTTTTGCAGAGCTCCTATATTGCCTAGTATCAGGCCACCTGGCCCAGTATCCCGCCACAACAATAACAACATAATTATACATAAATTTCGACAGGGAAGCGACTTATAAGCTTCTCTTGCACTTGTGAAAAAGTGACTGGCCATCGATTCCAAAAATATCAATCGATCTGGACCTAGCATCGTGAAATAAACCATAACAAAAGACTGGGGTGTTGTGGGGGACGCGAGCGGCTGTTAAATGGTATAGTTCTTACTTTCTTGACTAGGAACGTTTTCACTGATTTAAGGAACTCATCCGTGGACAAGCCAAAGCCGCGGTTTCCAAGCTTTTCCTTCATTTTTTGCTAAAATTAAAAAAAACAAACAAACAAACTGGCGAAGGGCCGTCAATCGGTCAAAGGTCACTCTCCTATAGACCTTGTGACGGTTTTGGACGCCATCTTGACGAGTAGGCAAGCGCGTGATACATTACAGTGATTGTATGAGGATCTAATGTCGAATAATTTCCTTAGAACGGTTGTTCTGAAAAAAAAAAAAAAAAAAGTTGTAAACTAAAGCTTCACTCCTAGGGATTCTTCTGAAAAAAATTGAGGTCGTTACATTCACTAGAAGACCTAGAACCACTTTTTAAAATTGTCTATACACTTGTCTGTAAGAAAGTCCCGGGAAAATTACAGACAAATATATGGAAAATCTAAAGAAAGCCTCTGGAGAAATTTAAGCACAGGTACGCCCCCAAATTTTTTTTGGGACGATCCTTTGCTTTGTAGCTCAAGTTTACAATTGATATTTTGTTCAGAACAGCCGTTTTACGAATATTATTCAACATTAGATTCTCATACAAACACTGTAATTTCTCACTTGTTTGCCCACTCGTCAAGATGGCGTCGAAAACCGTGGCAAGGTCTATTTAGTCTGGCCTGCAGTTTTAATTTCTTTATGCTCAGTCCCCACATTTGGCCTGCTTTCTGGCACTAATTCCTCCTTCTTTCACGTCTTTCAATCTCTTTGAGAAATTTTTCAAACCGTTGCAACCCAATGCTAGTAGTAACAACTGGGGAAAGTATGAGAATTCCCGGTTCAACTCCGACGCTTCTGGTTATATATAGAAAATGTAGTCACGCGAAGCAAGCCGCGCACACGAAATCAGGTCGCCTCTGAACGAGTGAAGAAAATTTCCATAAGGAGTTGAGTAGAATTGCATTATGCAGATTATATCATATATCCTACGCTTTAATTATAGTTATAGATATGAAATAGAGCTATCCGGATAATGTACGCAGCTATTTTATCGATTTTGCACAGCAAGGAAAAAACTGGCCTGATATTGGGCACCTGACAATACTTAGTGAATGTTTCCGGCCTCCGTTATTCTAAACAAATCGAATTTCAAGAAGAATTAATAAATTTTCTAACAACTTGACTACCCTAAGTATCTTCACTTTAAATAATTATAAGAAAGTTTCTTTGATTATTACAAACTTCTTTTTTTACTGCGCAGTAAACCGCGTATTAATATCAGCCATGAAAAGTTTACTCACCTGAACAGAACGGGCGCCTTCTGCAACTGTTTCACAAGCTGTAAACTCGCCAAAACTTTCATCTTAAAGCTGAAATGTTCATCTTTCATTCGAAATACTTCGCTTACCGAACCTAAAAAATCCGGCCTGATTTTTTATTTTGGCCTCGCTTACAGTACTGCAACGTGTAAAGTTGCTGCCACCAAGGACTATCGTGTCTTATAATCGGCCTTTATAGCATAAAATTATATTTCGGGGATGTCCAATTAACCTTATTATTAAAAATAAAGGTGTTCGTAGGTAAGCGATTAGCTTATTTTCTTTAGGAAGAATTTGTTTTCCAGGCCTAATCTACTGTGATCGAAGATGATTGCTATTTTTTGGGTGTACATAAAGACTATTAACTCGATGTAAAATTTGTTTAACCCTTGAACTGTTTGCAAATTCTTTTTCTCTAAAATCACTCAGCCTTTCCCTCAAAATTCACAGGAATGTGCTCTAATTGTGGATTACAGGTTAATTGTTTGATTTAAATCATAAATTTATCAACGGGAGCTTCTCTTTTAGCTCTGAGATTGTTTGGGGGGATAAATGTTTGGTCCAGGGAACTTTTGGGGGTTTTGTTGGAAGGCCTAGGGATATCTTGGGGGTTTGATTTTTGTCCCCCTTCAATCATCCCCGCTAATTGACATCCGGAGTACCCCCTTAATGGGCCTGGCGTTAAGAGCCTGATTACATCAGCCGGACTGGCTTGCTTTTGTGGAGCCGACTTTTATCCCGATTTTCCGCCACCCCGATACCGGCATCTCAGCTAAACTAGCCAAATTGGTTGCATATAATCATAACACAGGGTTCATTCTTGCGCTTAATCTCCTTTCCGCATTTCAAAAAAAGGAGGGCCAACCCGGTTTTGTAATCATGGTCCTAATCTGGAAAAACAACAAGCTCAGAAGCAAGACAGTTACATCCGGTAAAGTTTTATAAAGATAGGGGAAAGTGTTGCAACTTTCCCGAGCTTAAAACTTTCATTTAACAGCAACAGGCCATTAACTTAACTCAACAAATCTCTCCAATTAACTTCATGTAACTCGAAAACCAAAATAGCTATTCACAAGTAACTTATACCCACAGCGTCACAGCGAGTAAGCTCGCTTATTGATAAAATGGGGGTGACAACAAAGAGTCCTAATTAGATGTATCTATCTCCCTTTCATTCTCTACAGTGTAGTTCATCACTATATAATAATAATAATAATAATAATAATAATAATAATAATGATAGTAATAATAGTAGTTCATCACTGTATAATAAAATAATAATAATAATGATAATAATAATACTAGTAGTAGTAGTAAGAAGAAGAGGAAGAAGAAAAGGAAAAAGAAGATAGTTTTCAACGGCTAAAATACCTTGATTTTTCTGTTGCCTTTAACTGCAAATCGCTGACTGTAAATCACTGAGGTTACCAAACGCAGTTGTTCGTCTTCAAACGCTTCTGTTTTATTAATATCTAGTTCTGTTTTGGCCAACACTTCACGTACGTCTGGGTCAACTATGTATTCATGATCAATTTCCCCGAGCTCTAGGGATCCCAGGTCTTCATTTATCTTGATCTCAATATTGGCAATATCAGCAGCTTGGGCTCCAACTGCAAAGGAGCTGAATCAAGAAGCAAAAAAATTTCGTATGAGGAACAGGACAGAATGTTGGTGCTGTACTACTGGGTAAATTTTCATTAATAGAAAAATTAATATGTTGTGGTTAAATTTATCCTTGGTTTAAATTTTATTTTCTTTTGTTTCAAAATCATTATCATATATTACCATACCCAAAAACAAAAGAAAATAAAATTTAAACCAAGGATGAAACTGAACCACAACAAATACATTGACGAAAATTAATTAAGAGAGGGGACTTTTTACAACTGATTACATTCTACAGTATTTCTTAAGGGAATAAAGAGTTAGAATGACTTTCGCAACACAAAACATTCCCTCTAGGGTGTTATAATCCCTCAGGTTCATGAGAGTTGATAATCCTCTCCAGGAGGTGATAGCCCCCAGGATGGTGAGAGGTGATAATCCTCTTTCGGAGTGATAATCCTCCAGCGTAGTGAGGGTTGCTAATCCTCTGTCTGAGTGATAATCCCCCAGGGTAAAGAGAGGTGATAATCCTCCCTCAGAGTGACAATCTCTCAGGGTAGTGAGGGGTGCTAAACCTATGTCTGAGTGATGATCCCCCCGGGTAGCGAGAGGTGACAATCTTTCCTCGGAGTGATAATCCCTCAGTGTCGTGAGAGGTGATAATCCCTCAGGGTTGTGAGAGGCGGTAATCCTCCATAGGGGGTGATAATTCTCCCTCCCTCCCAAGGTTGAGATTGAGAGGTGATAACCCCCCTTGGGTACAGAGGGGTGAAAAGGGCTCTGTTGATTACCAATTCCCTGGATTAAGGAGTAACAAGAGCCTATGGGGCAAAGGTCATAAGTATTGGAGCACTTCATCGTAAGCTCATGTTCAACTAATATATAAAGGTATGATTACTAATCATAGTTATGATTGGGTATCTGCTACCCGTCAGGAAAAACCCCTTCTTATTTTAGAAGGAAACTTGAATCCTTCTGTAGGTAGAAGTAGAAACTTCATAAGAACTCCGGGGGAGTGAGGCTGAACTAAAATTTGTTAATACAAGCTAAAAATATATTACTAAGTGCAGTGCGTGTAGGGGTGTCAGCTTAGATTGATTCTTCTTGGTGAAAAATCCTGTTTTTTCATTGTTATATCTCCATGGCAACTGTCCATGGATTTGCAGTGAATGAAACAATAATTAGTCCTATATGCTGTTCTCAGGATTGCAGCGATAAAGCAAAAAAAAAAAGAAGAAGAAAAAAAACTAAGAAAACCATAATAGAGAATCAAATAGCGATAAAAGCGTGTGGTAGATTATTTTGTTCCACGACAAAAGCACATGAACTGCTGTTTTACTAAAGCACTGTTTATGTGACAGCTTTTATCTGATTGGCTGAGCAAATTATTTAGTGTGATAGGGGTCACATGCCGGAAGTAACCCGTGAAAGGAAGCGAGCTGGTTTATTCCTCTAAATGGATTACTGGTATATGGCTATATCACATTCACTTTAATTCATCCTTTGGTATAAATTACCTTGCATTTCTCTGCACACGGATTTAGTGAGCATAGAGTCATAAATAATAGCCAAATGGCGTGACAATAGCTACTAAAAGCACATCACACTTAAATAAATGAATTTATAGTTATCAACGTAAATTGTATAAGATTTTAAAGATCAAACATGTTAAGCGACTACGGGGCAAATTTGTTCACAAAAAAATCTAGAGTAAAAAACTTACGAGATAACAAATTGAGCTTGAGAAAGCCATTGATGCAGGTTAAAGTAAGTTATGAAAATTAATAACTGTAACTAGGCAAAAACTAGTAAATGTTACAGGGTAATGTTTCAGTGACGTTAATTTACCTTGTAGCACCGCTGCCATCTTCACTTTCCTCCACTGATGCCATCTCATTATGTTTTTGAACCTTTTTTTTCTTCAAGGCTTCATATTCTTCCCTCTTGCCATCTGCTACGCAATGTTCTAGTCCCGTCACAACTTTGTATGTATATCGTCTGAACGGACGTTCCAGAACGTACCTAGATTCCCTTACCACCAGAGTAAATAACTTAATATCTTGAGTTCGGCCATAGACAACAGGGATATAATGTCCCTCTTTATCGCCAAAATTTTCCTTTGCGAATTCACGTAACAACTTGTCAATCAACTAAAATGTGAGACAATAAGAATAATAATAATTATAATGATGATGATGATGATGACGATGATGATGCTGATGATGATGATAGTGCTGGAAATGTAGGAAGATCTCTTCCACTGATCTGGTTAATTACATAGAAACCGGACAAAAGTGAAAGCAACGAAGACTGGAGGCTCGTTACATAACGTATAAAAAGCAAGGCGAGGCGAGAACTTAAACCGGCGGTTCAAGGAAGAAGCCAAAGAGGTTTATGCAGAGTAGCAGAGTAACACCTACATGTAAACCAGTGTGTGAGTCGTCTGATGCACACGCCTAGTGGGATGTACCGGTTTACGCGGGTCAAAAAATATCGGGATCGTTACCGAAGAAGAATTTGTCAACGTAAGAAAAGATTTCAACTCCTACGTGGCCACCGTTTTATCGTTTAGCTACACCGTTTGGCCACAGTGACGTCTCAGCTTTAAATACCGTAAAATTCCGAAAATAAGCCCCGGGGCTTATATTTTTCATAGACCCTTTTTGAGGGGCTTATTTTTGGAGGGGCTTTTATTTGGAGGGGCTTATCTATGGACGGAAATTTGCGTTTCAAAATCGATAGGGCTAGCCTTATAGTTGGAAGTAAATTTACCGTTTTTGCTTTGTTTTACTTTGTATTTGAGGGCAATTTTCCAAGTACAAGCCCCCGGGGGGCTTATATTTGGAGGGGCGATTTAACGGAGGGTTGTTTGCGTTACTGGTTTTGGGGGCTAATATTTGGAGGGGCTTATTTTCGGAATTTTACGGTACTTGTTTTTCCTTTGCTAAAAATGCAAAAGGTGGGTAGTAATATAAATTGTATATCCTTATCTATAAACTGGAGTGTATCCCTTCTTTCTTTGTTTGTAGTTTCATTAAGGTGGCTCGACTGGATTTTTTAGAGAGTATACTTTCCCACTTTGAGCGTTTACTACGTCGACATTGACAAAGATATCGGAAAAAGGTTGCCACGGCTGTATTATATAAAGATGAAAATTTGTTATGATCCATGTTATATTGACATCAGAGTTGCCATAGCAACAAAATGACGCCATTACGTTTTTTAACTGCCTTTGTGTTTCTCGGCACCAGGAGTTTTTTTTTTTTCAGAACTCGCTTAAAAGAGCTTTTACTTCCTTTAGTTGCATCGATTATGGCAAAGTTTGAACACAGTTTATGAGAGCGTTTTCGAAATATTTTGAAAAAAAGTTTTAAGGGTGACAAAGACAATGAATAAACATGTTATCGACATAATTAGCTAATATCTGAAGAAAATGATGGGGTCTGAAAATGAAGTTTCGTCTCATAGTGGTTTGATTCTATCTGAAACTTCGTACGAAAAAGGAGGGAGATTGTTTCGGCCGATTGCGAGACAGAGGAATTTGATTAACCTACGGTCGGCTACTTTCTTCACCCGGGAATCCCGGGATTAATCATCAATGTACATCTCCTCCAAGTTTCAAGGACACTTAAAACAAGGAAGGCAATTAAATGGGGTATCAAATGCCACAAATTTTCCTCCAGATTTTGTGTTTACAAGTGAGTGTCCTGATTACTCACTAGCTTTGTTTGAGGTTTCATAAACAAGTGCACAACTTAATTTGCATTCAAAAGAACCCTCCATCACTCTCCAAAGAAATCTCCGGAATAAGCTAATGTAGCAGAAATGGTCAAAACAATGTCTATAGCGTCACTTTGTCATCAGGAGGCACGCAGGAATAAATCGCTGTACAAAAGATTAGTTGCATTTCTGTTTCCTTTCTGCAATATATGTTCTCACCTTATATTCATTGTTACATTTGCTTCAGTTGTGCACGTGCATATAAAACTTGAAAACAATACCGGTGAATACATGTACACAAACTCTGGGGGAAAATTTTGTGACATTTAAAGCCCCATTACATTCATATACATACAACTATATTTAAACTTGGGAAAGTCATTTAGTAACGTACAAAGTTGCTAGCAAATATTTTAGTTAAAAAATATATATGTGTGCACTTTATTTACTGTTTTACAAGATTGCCGAGTGGGAAACCGATGATTGCAATACTCGATTAATTTCCCTTTTGAATTGCCCTATTGATTGAAAGCGGAGCTGACAAGTGCGTGCAAAGTGCACGTGCGTGGGTGGAGCCCCATAGCTAAGTAAATCTACCCATCCCAGAATATTTGGTTATCACGTGACCGTGCACCGACCGACCGCCCGAGCGACCATCCGTTCGTACCACAGGGAAATCAATGTTTACTCTCACACTTTCTAGCTAGTTTGGGAACCCAGGAGAAAACTAATTGAATATCAACGTTGTGATCAATTGACAGCTGTCATAACAGGGTATCCGCTGACCAGCATCACCTGACCACACCGAGGGCTCAGGTGACGACCCATCGAGGTCGAGTGTTTTTTGAAGTTATCCGCTGACAAGTTACTAGTTTTCAAATGATCGCAGGCTCAAGTTTATATTTTTTTCAATTCATATGAAATATGTTGTGTTTATGTCACTATGGCCCCGCACTATTAAGATTTTGATTTCAAACTGACCTCGGACGCGAAAATTCAGCCACTTCTTTAAAGATACAGACGGGGAAGACCTTTTCTTACCATCTTCACGCGTTGATCACGCCCTACGTCCAATTTTTATGCTCTGATTTTTCAAAATTTGATAGGTGAGTTCATGCGGAAAAACTTATGCTGCATCTTGAAACTTGTTTACTTTGACAGCTAAAGCTTTCAGAGTTTTGTATCAACTTGTGATGTTTTTAACTGTCTTTCTCAACTGGATGTACAAAATGAGATAGAGCTGCTATTAAGGGTCTTCTAATATTAATGGCTGGTTTGTTTATCGAGATTTTGCTTAAGAAATGCGCCGCTTGTCAAAGTCGGAATCGATTTCGGATGGCATCGTTTTTGTTTTTCACCTAGCTTGCTTGATGCGTAAGTCAGGGTTTGAAAGTCTCAAGTGATATATTTTTTTCAACACGAGAAGAGAAATTTCGTATCTCCAAGCGACCATGTAATGTTCCATTTATTATATAAAAACCAGTGAAATACCAAACCATTTTACTTAAACAGTGTTTGGGTCTGAAAGGTGCGGATTATTATGAAGCCATAGTAACGGTGATATTTTCACATGTGAAGATATCAACGGAGTTTTCGCGCGAAAGCTCACTTGGTATTTCATTGGTGTTTATATAATAATATATATATCTAATTTCGTGAACGCGAGCACAGTTAATTTATGCGCCAAGTTTGTTCACGTTTGTAAGATTTGAGGCAATGATCTGATCTAGTATCAGGTTTGATATAAGCTTACAGAACTCTAAAAGGGCGTTAGATATATTTTCTCACCGCAAGTAGAGATTTGTAAGCATGGACCATATTACACTCAAAAATGGTAAAGAAAGCAGCCGAACGTAGTCTAATCAAATTCTTTTTTCTCGCAATCGACCGAAGCAATCTCCCTCTTTTTTCGTGCAAAGATTCAGATGAAGTCAAACCAATGTAAGATGAAACTGCATCAGTTTCATACCTCATCATTTTCTTTAGATATTAGCTAATTATATCGATAGCATGTTCATTCAGTGTTTTTCTGACCCTTAAAACTTTGTTTAAAATATTTCGAAAACGCTCTCATAGAATTTGCTCAAACTTTATCATGATCAAGGCAACTAAAGGAGGCTTAAGCACCCTTAAGCGATTTAAAAAAAAAAAAAAAAAACTCCTGGTACCGAGAAATACAAAGGCAAGTAAATAACGTAGCGTCATCATGTTTCCATGGTAACTCTGATGTCAATAAAACATGTATCATAACAACTTTTCATCTTTTTATAGTACAACTGTGATAAGCGTTTTCCGATATCTTTGTTAATGCTGAAGCAGTAAACGCTTTAAGTGGGGAAGTATACCCCCTCAAAAAAAAACCAGTCGAGCCTAACAACGGATTAGTGATATTGGTTGGGATTACTCCAGGACTTCGTAGTGCTTTTAAAACACTGTTCAGGTCATGTTTAAAGAACAGTTTGGTCACACCACGCACGACTATGGCTGAAATAATTTTGATTATTTAGAAGTTGATCAGTTAGCCATGAAGTTTAATTTTTTTGGTGATAATTGCTCAAACGTTTACACAAAACATTCAACTGACACCGCGTTTTGACAGATTCATGACCGAAAATAAAGTAAAACTAAAGGGAAATACGCAGAATAAAGTGCAAACAATTAAATGGTTTTGTGGGCTATACGACGGATGCAACGACCAGAAAGCCTACTGAATTTGTCTTACCGCCATAATACTTCAAGCTTGTCTGTGCGTGTTCAGTCCTCTAAAAATAAAGA
Organism: Porites lutea; assembly: GCF_958299795.1. Classification (NCBI taxonomy): domain Eukaryota; kingdom Metazoa; phylum Cnidaria; class Anthozoa; order Scleractinia; family Poritidae; genus Porites; species Porites lutea. The sequence continues at coordinate 32,304,344 of NC_133204.1, read as the reverse complement.
TATGGCAATCAGGTGAAACCAAAAATGAAAACCATGTTTCTATCTACTGTTACATTTTTCTAGTTCTGTGGTCCTCATCAATATTTCGTTAATATTAAGGAAATGCCATTAAAAATTTTGCTGCGACATTTACAAAAGAGTCAGTTCCTATCGGTGCTTAATACTCACAGTTCTCATCATAAATTTGATATTACACAAAGTATTTACTGATTAAGAGATATTAAGACGGAAACCACTGAAAAATCTTGCTATCTAGAAACCTTAAATACGCGTAACGACACGGTCTGAGTGACGAGAGTAACCTCAAAATAAAATTCAAACCATTTGATTGCTTAATTACATAGACGATTTACACATCTGCCATTAAAGAAACAGCTTTTTCAGAATTTTGAATCCAATTATCCATCCCCATTTTCCTTGCTTATAAGATACTCTAAACTATTGGCTCGAGTTAGTGGTCTGATGATTTGTCTGTCTGTTAATTTTGTTGTTGTTTGTGTGTTTCTTTTCCTATTAAAGGTCTTCTAAAATGTTCCAACTCAAATTCAGCTAGGTGAAGTCTTCTATTTTTCTATCACACTTTAAAGCCTGTGAGTGCGTTTAATTTTTGTTTGATGCTATGACATTCACATCAGTCTTTAGCCCTAAAATATTGATTTTTTAATGATCGCTTTTGATCGTTTTGGTGGTGTACGCTAAAACTTTCCGCTCTCCCTCTTAGCAAGGTTGTTTCAAGCACGGTTTTTAGTCATCTTACCTTGCGGAAGCAATTTCTGTTTCTGAAGAGTTTGATTAATTCCTGATGCTTTAGAAAATCTCCTTCGAGATGTTTGAAACAAAATTATGAACAGTTTCTGAATTCAGTAATATTTACCTCAATTCGTTCCCAGGGTCTCTCATCAGATCTTTCCCTCCCCTATCTTCCTCCAATAGGCGTTAAGTATCGAGTATCGACGCTTCCTGCTCTGTGCGCAAACGCAATGCTACTATTGGAGTGTGGTGATGACGTAAATGCACCCACTTCTAGTTTTCTAATAAAGTTACAAAAGAGTCATTTCATAAAGTATTAGTGAGAAAAAATAGCTGAATTACACTCTCTCCGAAAATTTCGTTTCTTTTTTTTTTCTTTTCTGATATATGATGTTAAAAAGTCGAAATTTTACAAATGGACTGATGGTCGAATAAACTCTTTTACACCCAGAAATTGTACGTACCTTGATGGCTGATACTTCCTTAAGTATTGCATGAAAAAAGCAAAAAAATTGCACAGATTATTTATTCAATCTTGTCATTCAATATTGGCAGTTGCTTGTGTTGAGTTGTATTTCAGTTTTGAAAGGTGATTCTTGTTTAGCCCTTTTTATAACATTTTAACGATAAGGCAACAAAATTTAAACAAAGACGTTAGCAAAGATTCGCCCAGAACGCACGATTTTCATGCGTTAAGGACTTGAATGAATGAATGAATGAATTAATCAACATCCTTTATTTAAACACGAGGCATATTAAAGCAGTAAATTGCTTGAGGGTTCTTGTGTACTAAAAAATTTAATACATTCATATCTAATGACTTCTCTCTTACTCAGTGACCAAAACTGATCACTTTCTTTGATCATGGATCTCATGAGAGTCTAAAATAAGATATTCAATTCTTCATTATTGTCCGCCACAAAAACGAAAAAGAAAAAAAAAGTAAATTAGAGAAATTAATTTAAATGTTTTCTACCTGAATTCGTTATGTTTCGTTCAAATACGGATTCAAACATCAGAAAACCGTGAAAAGAACATTTAACCAAATCAACATGCAAAAGGGACAGTGCATTTCATAGGTATTTTTTCTTACCTAATACGAAAAAAAGTACTGTATTATGGCATTAATACACGAGATCTGACAAATATATACATCATGCCCTCTTCTCACAAGAAACATATAGAGATAAAGGAGAGAGGGTGTGCTTTCAGGTATCGAGATGATTGGCTGAGCATGTCTTTTTACGAAAGTTTAATGACATGTTTTCCTCATAGTACATAAATATGGTGGCCGAAAGGAACAAAAACAAAAAACAAGACTCGAAAACATAACCCGCTAACCCCGCACAGAAACACACGTAGCCAAAACGGAAAATGATAACCCAACGTCAATCTGGACTGAGAAACAAAGATCCGAAACAGAAATACACTATCCCCAAAAGAAAACACAAACAAACCCAAAATAGAATCACCCACCAGGCCTGAGTGACGTAAATCCCAAAATATTAAACAGAAACTCAACCAAAAAATACAAAAAAAAAAAGGAAAACAGAATCACAAACCCCAAAACAAAAACACGAAATGGAAAAAAAAAAGTTTGCTATATATGAATCAGGCATTGTTGAGACCCTGATTAGCTCCATGTATGGTAATCTGGAATACTTTCTTGAAATAACCACATTGACACAATTCTTTAAAAAATCAGTAGAACTGTTGGCTGTTATCGAAATTGCGACATGTTGTTCCCCTTAGCACACTTATTTCCATTTATCACTCTCTAATAGCACCCTATCTTCGATACGGTCTAATTGCATGGGGTCAAGCAAGCAAATCACAACTTATCAAACTTCTAGTCCTTCAGAAACGCGCTCTTCGCTTTATTCACCTTGCTAAACCGCGTGATTATGCCATTTCTCTCTTTATCAATACAAAAATATTACCAATTAACTTTCTCTATTATCAGCTACTAGCAGAAACAATGTCTGACTTGAGAAACAACTTAGTACCTACAAACATTCAGGAATTAATCCTTCCACTTTCCCGTATACATTCATACGGCACTAGGTCGTCTACATCTCAAAACTTTTATATAAAAAAAATCGAATCTTGAAATAAAAAAAAAGACTCTTTCTCGAGACTTGGTGCCAAATTATGGAATGAGATACCGACCAAGTTGCGCACACTTTCAGAACACAAATTCAAATTTAATATTCGTGCGTCATTGCTTGCACTGTAAATTAAAAAGATCTGTTTCAGCCACAAAGTGTCAATTCAGCCCTGCAGGCCAAAGTCTGATTCAGCCCTTCTTGGAGCCATTTGAGCACAATTTAGGCCAAAAAAGCTCTATCAAAAGGCTATTCCAGCCCACGGTAGGGCCCATTTCAGCCCTGGGACCAAATCAGCCCTAGCTAATTGGACTGTATTGGCCCTGATTTAAGGGAGCCAAATTAGACCCAAAAATAGGACTGTATTTTACTCACCGAAACGGCCCTGTTTTTAGGGCTAAAACAGATCTTTCTGATTTAGAGTGCACACGCATGTGTTTCATTTGTACTATAGGTCTTTACATTAAAGGAAAGCTCAGACGAAAGCAGCGTGGAGGTCAACAGAAGTAAGTTTATTTATATATTTTCAGTCGCGTGACAAACGACTTCCAGTTTTTTTGTCCGCGGGGAACCGGTTCTAGCTTTAAAAAGTTCGAGTTTGCATGGTAACGTCCTCCTTTCAACGGCTCTCTTCGCGAGTGGAGAGGTTTTGATCGGAGCTCGTGCGAAACGGGCACTTCTTATGAGGCCGAGTTTGGTAAAAAAAATTCTATTGCCACGGTTTGCAAAGCGCCTGGGACATCATTAAGTCCGGGAAGGCTTAAATGGGCGCTCGTTGCTCAAAGAACCGAGCTTCGGGCACAATCTGAGAGACCATCCAGCGGATGGTGTAAACGTCTCTGCCCAGCTCTGCACACCGTGAAGAAGTCTCCAGCGGGCAATAAGGGGCAGATTGGTTAGTTTGGATATAAGAAAAGAGGACCAACGGAGTTTGTGGCTGTGATTTTTGCCTCGCTGGAGACTTATAATGAACAGGGATTTCCCAGCATGCATTGCGAGAAAGGTTAACTAATGTTAATACTTCACTATTATACAGAGACTGTTTGTTCTGTTGATGTTTCAGTTTTGTACGACGGACGTGCTGATCTTTGAATAAGCGGGCAACAACGGTGAGTAGCCTGCTTAGTGCAAGGACAAGTTATGTGTACAAAGGCGTTAAAGTTCGGTTGAAATCAAAGTTTGTGGTTTTATAGGCCGTTAGCGAAGGTTTTTTAATATTATATTTTTGGTCATGTGTCGAGCGAGTCTGGAATTTTATTGTGTCAAAAAACGCCACCGTCGTATTACTGCACAGGCTGAATTTTCGTTCGTTTTCAATTTTTCGCTGGTTTTGTTTATTCCCCGGCCGGAATGTTGGATGCAGTTATTTTCTGCTTTACGCATCGGTACCGATTGTGAAAGTTATCTAGTGTTGTCTAAAACCGATTGTTAGGGGGAAAGATTTAGAAAAGATATCTTACTTTTTCAACACGTGTGGAGGAATTTTCTTTAAACAATGTTTTTGTTTTGTCGTTTTCTTTCAGATGTGGCTAGTGGTTTTACTTGCCCCCTCGGAAGCTGGAATATTTACACTGTAAAATGTTTATATCATCTGTGTTCTGCTGTTGTAACACGAAGAAAGCGAAGCCCGAAACGTCGAGTAAGATAGCATTAATTTAAAACTATTTACTTGAGTCAGTGATAAGTCTTCGAAAATCGATTGTATTAAAACTACAACTCTGTATTTCTCACCTCCTGACCCGTCTTTTGAAATTCAATCCTTCGTTCAGTATGGCGATGTAATTGACATGTAACGCAACGTAATTTGATATTCTTAGCCAGAAGTCCCACAAAGGTTAACCCTCAGCAAACCGTACTTGTTGTTTGTAACCTTTGCCCTAATCTAACTCTGAGCCTTGGCTCAACAATCCATAACCTAGCCTTCAGCTTACCCACATTCACAGCTGAACTTTACATATCCACCCTAAGCACCTTAACATAACATCCTTTTCCTGACAAGGCTTAAGTTTAACTCAGTGGATCACGGTTATGACTATTAAAATCAGTTGACACCGCACGTCTAACCCTAACTCTATCCCTAGCCCTAACCCTAAGCTATATTTAACCCTAACCTATTCCTAACCCTATCCCATCCCTAACCCTAACTCTGTCCCTAACCCTAACTCTATCCCTAGCCCTAACCCTAAGCTATATTTAACCCTAACCTACTCCCATCCCTATTCCTAACCCTATCCCATCCTTAACCCTAACGCTGTCCCTAACCCTAACTCTATCCCTAACCCTTACCTATCTAACTCTATCCCTAACTCTTCCTCCCCCTCCCTCTCCCCTGCTCTTGCATTTAGTAGTATACAGTAACAACTAAGTAGCTTTTTTTTTTTTTCCAAAGTGAGCCTCAAAAGGCTCTTATAAAATTTGTGTTTCTTGGAAATTAGGCTGTTTCGCTTCTCAAATTAGGTTCGTATTTTGTTGGGGAAAAATTAGATTTGTTTGAAAGAATATTAGTAGTATTTAATGTTTGTACAAAATATGCTTGTTGTTATGTCTAAATGACTTCAACTTCAGCCAATAAAAACTCTTAAGTTTGCTATTACAATTATCTGACTTTAAGAATCTGTTTCAACATTTTTACTTCATCAGGTTCTTTCAAAATATTAGCCTGAAGAGTTTTTGTTCTTATCTGTGGTTCTTTGCTGTATGACAACCTGACATGCTATCAAGTTTCACCTGCATAGTTCACTGTTTTTTTTTTTTAGATGAAATAAAATATTGGTTTGGATTGTGTTTGTTGTAATGGGTGCAATTAGAGACTTAGTGAAAACTAGGTTACACTGTAAATTAAAAAGATCTGTTTCAGCCCTAAAGTGTCAATTCAGCCCTGCAGGCCAAAGTCTAATTCAGCCCTTCTTGGAGCCATTTGAGCACAATTTAGGCCAAAAAAGCTCTATCAAAAGGCTATTCCAGCCCACGGTAGGGCCCATTTCAGCCCTGGGACCAAATCAGCCCTAGCTAATTGGACTGTATTGGCCCTGATTTAAGGGAGCCAAATTAGACCCAAAAATAGGACTGTATTTTACTCACCGAAAGGGCCCTGTTTTTAGGGCTAAAACAGATCTTTCTGATTTAGAGTGTGATATTCTGGAGACTGGCGATACTTATTTTGTAATCCTGCCTATAAAAGCAGGGAGCTAATGTTTTGTTTTCTTTTCCTCCTTAGAGTTTTAGATGCATCTTTTTCATATGTTTTTTTTCTTAAGATTATAATTTTTGTAATTAGTTAACCGCTCCATATTTATTTTAAAGCTGATGAATCTCTCTTGCTTTCTACTTCTTCTTTTTTTTACCTTAATTTTATTGCAGTTATTTTCTTTCTGTATCATTCTTGGCCTGCCTTGACTAGCTACAGCTATTTGCGGTGCCAGGACACTTGTAAAAATATTCTTTCGAAAATTTAAAATAAAGTCTTATTTATAATAATAAAGTCTGGATTGCGCAATCCGTGCAATTCCAGAATCCTGGGCTTTAGAATTTTAATGACACAAAGTGGCTGAGATAAGCAAAACTTGTTTTAAAAGGAGAGAATAGGGTTCCTCAGGCTCCTTTGAGTTTTTAAATGCAAAATGTGGTAATCTCTATTGATTTTTCAAGTAATAAACAAATGGAAGAAATAGACATTGTCAATTAAATTAAAACTGAAATATGTGTCCACAACACAACGCAAAAACACAGACGAGATTTTGCTTTAGGTCCCTCGCGTGGTCGTCGTGCCTCGTGGGAAATTGGCTTCAACTAATCAAAAGCACTACCAAGATCTGGGTAGAGTAATGCGTCATCAGTATGAAATTTCTACGCTCGTTTCTCAGTCATCATTTCGCGGGGAAACCAGTGGTGGCACCGGTGAATGTCGGCTGTTTTCTGGCGCTACCTAAATTCCTGCTTGATGACAGGCTATAGTTTGTCAGTACCGACAAGTTGATTTTTTTGGGTCCTTTATTTCTCGGCAATTGTCTTTGAAACGACGATTCCCTTTCAATAAAGAATTGATTGCGAGGGACTTTATGCTCAATCAAACTCCGAAAAACGGTAACATTTTTTCGGTGAAAGGGAATAAAGTTATCACCGCGTTAAAGTACTTGGTTTAAACATGTCTTCTAATGTGCTACAATTGATCGTCCAAATTTGTTGTAAGGGAATCCAAGTCAGTCTTGAATTCTGAATTCCAAGCCGTGGATTCTGGATGTTCGATACGGATTTCCGGACCTTGTCACTAGAACTTGAATTCCGGATTCCTTGAGTTGTTATGCTGATTCAAAAGCCTAGGATTGAGGATTCCACAAGGAAAAATTGTCCATATTCTGGAACCAATATTCGCTTAATTGGGGCAAAATTAATGGCTGTGATTGTCTTTATTACTGGGTACAGTCAGAATTCAGAGGGTCAGAACGGGTGTAACCAAGAAGGGCTTACAAAAGATTGACAGTATATTTCGCAATGAAAAGACAGTACGTTAATAACGTGAGGCAATGTCAATGGCGATGAAATCTTGTAATCTCCAAATATATTATGGTTACCGCTGGATGTTCTGATTAGAAAGAAAGTAATTGCTTTACCATTTACTGCACCTATTCTACTTACTTTGTAATTCTGCAATTTCTACAGCTACGATTTAAGAAATAGAAAAACCAAAACATAATCCATAAACCATTATGATTTCGCCGTTCCTGCTTGCTAACATCGGGCAGTAGCGAGCTTACGTAACAGGATGGCAGAATGAAAGAGAACGGAAAACGTTCGGGCGTGACAAACGTGGCAGGGCTATAACGTACGTCTTTGTCGTGATCGGGTGTCAGAAATACGCGGGGTCGGGCCGGGGCCGTGGTCGGGATTTATCTTTTTTTAAATAATGCTGTCTTGGGGTGCGCAATAATGACGATCAGCGGACCACCGAGGAAGCAATGGTACGAATCGACAAGCCATGAGTGTGGTTTAATAACGAAGATTTCTTAATCACTAGACGGCTATGCTAACGGGGGGTGACAGCTCTAACAAGGGCTGTTTCGGGAGAAAAACAAATTTATTCCGGGAATCTGGAGATTTTGCCGGGAATCGAGAAACCTGGGAAATTTTTCGGGAAATATGAGATATTTTCGGGACATTGAGCAAAGATTTGATATTACATGTTATCAAACAATATATATATACAGTGATATGCACCCAGTGTATGCGCTGTATTCCATGTATTTTGACACTTGAAAACGGCTGAACTCCCCATGATATGAAAAGACCAATCAGCAACGTTTCCAACTAAAATAGCATGAAGGTCGAGTGTGATTGACCACGTGAAATCTCCAGCGGTTGACACAAGAACCGTACCGGTGCAAGGCACATACTATCAGTTCACACCAGATCCCATCATTCATTAGTTCAGGGGTATTTTTACGCTGCACGTTAACGAGTTTTAAGAGCACATTCCACTGATTCCATACTGGAAAACTTGAAAGAAGTACGTAAGAAGTATGTAAGAAAAAAACGAAACTCATTTAACCTTGTTAAACACAAATGAGGCCACAAAAAGTAGTATGTCTGTGAAGACTCTTTAATCATCCTGATCTCGTCGGGATCCTTCCGATTTTGCTCGAAAATCCCGAATCCCGATCAATATGCGTTCGGGATAGGAAAATTTCAGATTTCGATAGTTGTTCTGAAATTTTCAAATGAATTCTTATGATACCCATACAATGACACCACACAGAGTATACTTAGCTGAAAGTGATGTCCAGAGCAATTTGAAAAACCGCACAACTTGTATAAAATAAAATTGAATACTTCTACGCGAAGTCACGCCAATAAAAATAAGTATAAAAAGGACAATTGATTTAGAGAACATTGTGGACAGAGTTTGTCCTCTCAGAACACTAGAAATGGCGTTTCAGAGCACCAAGATTTCAAAATTTTCTGGGGGAGCATGCCCCCAGACCCCTCTAGTGGTTGGCCCCTTCACTACCCGCCCGATTCATCGGTTATTAAAAAACAAAACAACACGATTTTATATACTTAAAAAGTTTGGCAGTCTTGCCGTGTTAACATGATACCCTCTAAACGAAAAAATAACTAAGGTTAGATAATTAACAAGAAGCTGCAAAATATCTCTAATCAAAATTTTAATTTTAATTGTTAAAACAATTTTGGGAAGTTCAACATTTATGGGGAATGCCACCGAAAAATTCGGGAGGGTAGACGAAATTCCGGGAGGACATAAAGTTATTCATAGGACTGCCCAAGCAGGCTTTGTTACAGTTGTCACCCCCCGTTATGCTACACTTAGACACGCTCAACAAATCTAAACTACTACATCATACGCAAATAAGAAATCATTCATTATCGTGATGGTTTGACGTAACTTTGAATCTCTCAGTACTAGTGGCATTAATGTTTAAGTATGCAACAGCCATGAGAGACATTCAAGAGATTTAAACGTTTTACAAACATCTACAATTGTCATATCTTATAAATTGAACATCAGCAGACACAATCTCGGTCATAATCATAATCGCTGGAAGGCTACCTTACACGTGTACCCTCTCTGATGTGTTTCCTTAAAAGTTTCAAGTAATTATGACCGGGATTGAAAGTAAAGTAAAAAAGCATATTTTATTTTTTTGTTTACGACACTATTTTAAAACCTGATCACACCTTACAGATACATGCTAGACTCGAGATGCGATAAAAAAATTGCTGCAAGATGATATCAGAGTCAGTCACTTGACTCCAAAGGCTCATCCTGCGCAGCCCTGTTTGTTCCTGTTTCATTCAGTCTCAGACAAACCTGTCGGATGAATTTAGAAGATAGCATTTTAACAGAACGATCCAAAATTTAATATTGCTACGCTGCATCTTGGACAAAACACAAATCTCCCAACCTGGAAAGAAAATAAAGAGGAGGCAACCCTAGCTACAATGTGCACTGTGCCCCAAAATCCATCTACAATAACAAGAATATTTTTCAGAATTATTCCTCGAGTCGCGATTTAAAGCTATATCCCGTTATACACTCAAAAATGCTTCTAATGCTTTCCATGTCATATGTTTTCTTGTATGTTTTAGAGTCTGCACCTAAAGAAAGTTTTCTAATTTTATTTTTCGGTATAAATCAGCACTTAATAGATTGACTTAACTGATTGCTCGCAAATATTATGTTAGTAAATTCAATCTATTTGTGCCATTATGCGGCAATCAAATTACGTCGATAAACACACTTTACTAAGCCTGAAGAGCTACAAAAGCGGTCAACCGCGAACCTCAAATCCAAGTAATGACTTCCATTTTCTATTTTTTTTAATTTAATAAATCAATCAATAAAAAATAAACAACGATTTAGAGGTAGCACATCCACGCTCCCGATCCAATTAGAATTTGGAAATGCTTGTTTTCGGGAGAGGGGAAAGCCGGAGTACATGTATCAAGGAAACACGTCTCTGAGCTAAGGAGAGAACCTCTCGGAATGGGTGCTCTCACCACTGCATCATCCCTCGATCCCCTCCCTTTCTATATATATGATCTTACCGATCAAATAACTCTTTTCCTTCTCCTCCTCGTCCTCCTCGTCCCCCTTTTTACATCTAAGAAAATCTTTTCCAACAACCTCTTCCTCGGGGAGTTCCAATCGATTTGTTTCCTTGTTATACACAACGCGGCAGCACTTGAAAAGGAATGGTCCTCGAGAGTTATTTCTTGTTGCTATATTTGAAGGACTATCAGTCATCCTGTAGGTTCCTTTCAACTTAGCAAAGAAGGTCGAAAAGTTGTTGAATCCTGCGTCCACTTCCACCTTTGAAGATAACACGATTAACTGAACAATTATTTTTTTCAATTGCCTTTACATTGCTTTAAAGTAGATCTTACGTTTCATTTGGTTGCTATAGATGCTATGGTCCTCGAGTGTTCAATCGTCTTGCATGGAGGATTTACTTCTGCGTCTCCTTCGATCTTCGAAACCAATGTTCAAATGAGTGGATAGAGTAGTATTTTGTCCACCGAATGGTAGCATTAATGTAAACTGAGGATTAATTTTCGGCTGAATTTGGAAAACATCTTTGACTAGGCAAGAGTCTATAGTAATGCAGCCTTCCCGACCTTAAACTTTTATTCGTTATGAAGAGACCACTGTAATTCACACTCCGCTATACTCAATTTACCAGTACAGTATGTGGTCCTTGGTCCGCGGGTAAAAGTCATTAACTTGAATATCTTACCCGAATCTTCACGTAATGAGCTGAAATACTCCCTGAAGATAGCTTTTATGTTCCTGTCGATAATCCTGAAGTTTTAAGTTCCAGACATAAATATGTTGCTTGGAATTCGCAAAAAGGCGACCGTTTTCGATGGTCCTTGGTCCGCGTCTCAGGTAAGCAGCACGATAAAAACGTAAAAATCTTATAGTTTCCACACGAGAATGTGATTTTCACAGTATTTCTTGTATTTTTTTCTTTTCTTGATGCAATTAAGCTAAAGTTTTTTTCGCAAGATGTTGTGAGCATAAAATAATCTGCTTTTCTTTCAAAGACTTCAGACAACAGTCTTCTCGAGTCTCCCACACGAGCGTCGACGAGCGGTTTTTAGCGCGGTCGAAAATAATTACCAAAAACTCTGTATGTACTCGAGATATTAAGAAAGAGAACTTGTAGACATGTATGGGGACGACTTTCAAAACATTCTTCGAAAACAAAGGCCGTCGCTTTTTACTTTGGGAAGTTTTATTCAACCAAGGTCATAGGCCGCGGACCAAGGACTGCTAAGCGAAATTTGGTGATATTTTTCAAGAGTCGCTAAAACAAAAACAAAAAATAGTCTACAGCAATATGCTTCCAACAGCAGAAATGAGTTGATCTGAAAACCTGTTCTGCAAAAAGGCAAGTCTTCCCGTTGCGTTTTAGTTATTCGCAGGCTAAGTAAACATGACCATGTAATTTACGTTACCGCAAAAATCCAAACTTCAAGAAAGACAAATTAACCTACCTGTCAACAAACTTTAATTTCGCGTCTTCACCCGCAGCAAGAAAGCTGAAACTTCGTCATATGAAAGAATGCTAATCAGTTAATCACGATATCTTTCATAATTCAACGTATTTTTTTTCTTGACGAAATATTTTATCATTTTCGGAAAAGACGCGGACCAAGGGCATCGGGGACTTCCGCGGACCAAGGACCACATACTGTACAGCCCATCACAAGAAAGGAAACTTGTACCTTCAAGAACGCGCAAGATCGCTTATTTATAAGTAAAAATGAAATTAAACACTAAGTCGTTTTGTGTATACACTTTAATTTTTTTAGAAATTCCTCTCCTTTTCTCTTCTTCCTTATTCATCACTTCAGATATGATTGAAAGTAGTATAGTAGTGATGAAATTAACCGCTTTTGCGCAGCTATCTTATTGACTTGTGCAAAAATACATGAACATAGTTAATGTCATAGCCTTTTGTCGTTCTCATGAGTAAAACGAAGAAACTGCTTTCCAAACACCACCAACACCACATTTCTATTGTTCACCCTCCTCCTCCACCTACGCATTATTTTCCTTTGTCGATCCCGCATTTTATTCATCAGAGAAAAGACAAAAGCCTATGAAATCATCTTTGTCCTTGATACTTTGCGTAAGTTAATCAGAGTTCTGCGCAAAAAGGTTACCGTATTAATTTCATCACTACTTTACTACCATGGAATAGTTTTCCGACAGTAAATACCTTCTTCCTTCTCTTGCCTTTAACTTCAAATCGCTCACTGAAAATTACTGAGATTATCAAGCTCAGTTGTTGGCCTTCGAATACACCTGTTTTTTCTTTGTCCATATCTGTTTTAGCCAATATTTCACGTAGGTCCGGATCACGTATGTATTCCTTATCAATTCTTCCCAGCACGAGGGATCCCAGATCTTCACTTATCGTGATCCCTTTCCTGCCAAAATTATCAGCGTCTCCTCCAATTTCTGCCGAGCTGAATTAAAAAACTCAGATTAGTATTCGCATGAGATTTTAGAGGCTGGTGCAACATGAAAAATTGGTTAGTACTGCACTACTGGTTAAAAAAAAACTAAACAAAAAAATCGTTGCATGGGCGGAGATTATCAAGAGAGGTGATATTTCTTAAGTTGACCAGATAGTTTCTACAATATTTCCTTTCATTGCAATATCCTAGTAGTGATCTCAGTTCCTCATATTCAACTTTTTTTTTTGATAACAGAGTCACTTTGACCTTTCCTACCGAGTTATCTAAGAATCTGATCAGAGCAAAAAAACGTTTCTTATTTATAAACCATGCGTAATGTTTCATTACTGTTTATTTAATACTTACCTTCCAGCTCCTTTATCATCTTCATTTTCACCCTCTGGTAATATCCCGCAGTCTTCTTTTACGATGTGTTTCTTCATCATGGCCTCAAATTCTTCAACGTTTTCCTCAGCTGCGTACCTTCTTAATTCCGCAAGAACGGTGTACCTCTGCGGTTTGACTCCACATTCTTGATCGGATGTAGTAGGTTTCTTTACTACAAGCGTAAGTAACTTTATATCTTGGGTTCGGCCATGGACAACAGGGAAATAGCTTCCTTCTTGGTCACCAAAATTTTCCTTCGCGAATTCACGTAGCAACTTGTCAATCAACTGAATGCAAAATATAAAAAAACCTCTGTTACTCCGTATGATTAGCGTAATGACTAAGTCAACTGAAGAGATTCAATAATAAACATTCACGAGTCACGTTATCAAACTGCTTCAATCTTACGAATACGTGCATGAATCTTGTCAAAGTCGCCGGTGTGTGCCTCTTCCCAACAAACGTGCGTTCTCACATTTGGAGCACAATGCATTCCAAACGTCCTCCTCGCGAGTTTCACGGCAGAAAGAAGCCATAAAGCGAGCCGGAGGGGAGCGAGATTAAGTAAATAAGACTAGCCTATGGGATAGGGTGAGCGAGTACATGCCAGCGGTACGTTTCCGGTGCACCCGAATTCTCTACTCCGCTTTCGAACGCCTGTCAATCAAGCGTTCATCAATAAGGCATCTGGTACCATAATAATTGGCAAAAAAGTCATGTATGACTTCCCCGTTTATCACAATAAAACCCCGTCCCACGTGTAAGAAGTTGCATCTTTGGACTTCTGGCGAAATAGGTTCCTATCTCTATTTTTAAGTGTGATTTGCAATTCAGCCTAAGAAGATTAATTCTTAAATTCGGTTTGTATTTTCTGTGAAGGAAATGTAAGACTGCTATAAAATTTCCAATCTCAAAGTCAAACTTCGTGGTTAAAATGTTTGTCATAATTTAACTGTATGTTACAAAAAAGAACTTGCTTGATCTTGCTTTGCTAAACAGGTACAGCTCTAATGTTAGTATTTTGGTTGTTAAAACAGGAGATTTCTGACAGCTTAAACCACCAGGTTCTTACTAGTAATATTAATATTATGCGTATATAAAATATCACCGAAACCGTACACACGTGAATCAAAGAGTAAAAACTGAAAAAAAAGCAGGCAACTTAATACATATTAACCTTTTTGTGGCAAGACTCTGGATTCAAGAATCAGGGAACATATTATATTCAACTTACCGCCATAATACTTCAAGCTTGTGTGTGTGTGTTCAGTCGTCTAAAAATAAGATAGGAAAGAAACTGATCAGGAATGAAACTGAAAACCATATGCTTCAAAAATTGTTTAGGTTTGTCTTCCTCAGTTATCCTGAATTTTCAATAGCTTGGAGAAACGGCTCTAAGATTTGATGTTGACATTTGAAAAAGACGTGATTTCAGTCCTTTCGTTGCTTTATCTTAATGGTCAAGCTCGAGATCCGTTCGAGAGGATCTGGACGTTCATTTGTGTTTTTTATTTTCTTTCTTTTTTTTTAAGTTAAGTAACTTACGCAGAAAAACAAAACGTACTCTTTATAGAGTTAAACTCGAAAACAGCATAAATATATAGATATGATTGATTAAACTACGTATTCGTTGGCACCAATCACACTAGATATATCCATTATAAAAAAGGAGTCATGCTACACAAACCGAAATAGCCAGCAAACCACTTGATCGGTTTCGTAGCCTATATTTACATTTTCTCCTTTAAACATACAGCTTCATCGAATGTGAAATGTTATTAGCAACACTAAAAGCTTTTTTAGATATCCTAAGCTCATAGACCATATGGAAAGGTTGCCATTCGTTTAAATTTTTTTTTTTTTTGGGGGGGGGGTCATATTAAAATCAGTCTTACTAGCCTCGTACTTGAGTTCAGAAGTCACAGGAATACCCGTCATCTCGAGCGAGGTTAGTGCGATCAATTTTCATTTCAGCTAAAGACCTCTCTCCTCCGCAGAGGCTCCCGCTGGATAAAAATAGCAATAATGGAAAAAATAGAAAGCGCTCTCTTTTCCTTTCTCCCCAACCTCTCCACAACACAAAGAGGCCTCTGCAGCGCAGAGATGCTAAAGAATATTATTCCAGCGGCCATTTTCAAACTGGATCTATGGTCCGAAAATAGCAGGTCTAAAGGTGGTCTCGTGGCTTTTAATTGCATTAACTCTCACCGGATTTGCAGTGTTCACTCTTAGCTCTAGTTAAGCCAATAACGCATGCGTACATATACATATCGCACTTGTCTACTTTCAAGCCATAAAGTACTTAACCACTTTCTCTTGATCATTGATAAAAGTTATGACCAGTTTCAGTCAAAATAACCTTAAGTGATTTGCTGTAATCTTTGTGCCCAAGATTCTCTTTGGTCCCATCCCTGTCCATTTTTATCCCCAGAGGGAGCCTCTTGTATCTCTTAAACCATCGGAAAATAGCCAATCGTAGAATGGTGTTGAGGTACTTAGGCAGACCATATAATAGACTATCATGGTAGTCTATTTAGCTACTAACAAAATAGTGAATAAAAGTAAGGACTAGTGCAGCTTTTTAGGAATGTGTACGTCATTAACTTAATTCGTCATCCAACCACGTTCCCAAATTCCGCACAATTCTCACTTAGGATACATCACGATACCCTGATGGCACTGACAGCAGCCATTTTTTAATAGATGCCGTGATGCTATGCCTGGAAATTCGTTTTTGACGTCGTTAAGCATAAGTTTGTCGGAGTAAATGAAATTCTTGATGTCCCTGATACATCATGATCTTGATTTCAAGAACAGCTTAGGTTAGAGGATAAACAAAGTTAAGAGTCATCAACATAACTATGAAAATCTCCAGTGGTATTTAATTTGCAGATTATCATCATCATCATCGTGTCTCACCTCCATAACTGACTGTCAGTCCAGCTATTGTTTGAGGTAGCCTCCTACGAGATTACGACTGTCGTTACTACTAGAACCGCCTCTACGAATACCGTCGACCGCGATCGATGTGATGTGATGTCATTAAAGTGAAATGACAGAGAGTTGGGTGATTTGTGCTGAGGGTTTTAAAACAGTCGGCCTATTCATATAAGGCAATTTTAATGACGTTCAAATTTTTTAATCTTTACGTAACTGCCGCTGTAGATTCTAAAGGCTGGTTTTCACTAGCGAGGGAGTCGGAGTCGGAGTCGTAATCAGAAGCGTAGAGCTTATGATCTAGTGAAAACAGCGTTCCGATTCTGCTTACGATTCCGTCGCTTACGTTCCGCTTCTGATCTAGTGAAAACCAGATTATCGGAGTCGGAAGCAGAAGCAGAAGAACCAAACCAATCACAAAGCGTGGGAACCTGCATTGTGATTGGTTAATCCTTCCGCTTCTGCTTCCGACTCCGACAATCTGGTTTTCACTAGATAATGAGCGGAACGTAAGCGACGGAGTCGTAAGCGGAGTCGGAAGAAAATGGAAACGTTCTGATTCTTCTGACTCCGATTCCGTCGCGCTTATGACTCCGCTTACAACTTCTCTGTTTGATTTTCACTAGGTCATAAGCGCTCTTACGACTCCGCTTACGACTCCGACTCCGACTCCGTCGCTAGTGAAAACCAGCTTTTAAAAAGTGAGACTTTGCGCTTTCTACAGCTACCAATTAAAGGAATAAAAATACTTCATAAAAAAGATATTTACTGCTAAATCATGTTCACAAGTCTTAGTATAACGCAACAAACTTCCGCATGGCGGAATATAATGTAGTTTAAAAAAATTGTATATGTTGTGGTTCAATTTATTTCCATTTGTTTTTGGGCATGGTAATACATGATAATGAGTTAAAACAAAATAAAATTTAAACCAAAGATAAAAATGGACCACAACATATACAAATTGTCTGGAGCAAAACTGGTAAAGTGACTTTAAGAAGGTTGCTCACAGTTTACTTAACCCAGTAAGAACAGTCAATTCTCGCTATTACAGAGACCCCGTCACTGAAGGACAAGAGAACACATAGTTTTAGAAGGTTAACACTTCCCTGCGTTAATGAGTTTCAAGCTCTGCACTCTTCTTCTCCACCTCTTACGACTGCCTAATGTTCATCCAGTCCATCCAAATACGTAGCGCACAAGAGGTACTAAAGTCAGTCTAAATATAAAATATATGTTATCTATTTATATAACAGATGTTTCCAAAGATATTTAAAGGGCCGTGCCATCACGGACTCATGCTATAAAAGGATACCAACGCACGTTCCATTAGGGTGACCATAATAAAGGGAGTTGACTGTAGTTAAGCCTCCGTTGCACACAGAACTAAACCTTTGGTAAAGTCCTTGTTTTGAGCCCCTACAACCCTGGTCAAAACTCTTGGGACACCAACGCAATAGCTCCTCAAATTGAGGCATCTTCCCTCCCCCTTTCTCCCTCGGTGCAGTGTTGACGTTGTGTATTCAAGTTTTAATTCAACACAATCAACACTGCTTGGGGGAGAGGGGGACAGCACAAATAGCCCCTTATAACAACATCCCCAAGCTTTTTTAAGAGGTGGAATATGAGTTAATTTAGTAAAGTGCGTCTTTGTGCCTAATTTCCTTAAGTGTCCCAAGACGTTTTGACCAGGGTTTTCTGCCAATGGGTTTAAAATAAAAATAACAGACTTATACTATTTTCCGTGTTCTCAAACTGTTCCTTTTTTCATATAACTGGCCAAAAGTCCATGTCTGTACTTTCTGCTTAAATTATGCGTTATTTTGGAGGGTTTTATAACTGCAACAGTGGTATACGCAAATGTGTGAGGTGGTTTGTGGGTCTATTTGTGGGGAAAAGTACGAAAAAGGGTTTTCATGTTATTTACGTAGGCTTGTTTTGTTTTACAGTTACTTGAAAAGATAGTGCTACAATTTAATAAATGAAGTTGATTTTAGTTGTTATCGCCTTATTTAAACTGATTAGGGCAGGTTACATGACCAAACGGGACGCTCGGAATGGTCACGCGATCTATTCAAAAATTTAAATGCAAACGATCGTTTTTCTTAGGGGTGCTGGCTGTTTAGTGATTTCGGTACAGTAACGACTTGCTCATCAATTTAGTTTAGAGGTAGAATTCTTGAAAAATTGGTCGTTGGTCATGGGCGCTACCGTTGAGACACTGACACACTTCTCAGTAACATTTCTCACTAAAGAAAAGTGATTTTCAAACGTATTACGTGAAATTCGTACCGCGGTCATGGCGGAAATATAGTCAGTGTCATCCCATTTCCTCTAAACAGCCATTTTCTTTTTTTTTTTTTTTTCGTGTTTTCTAGGAAATAAGTACAAATTTCAACATTTCTCACCTCAGAATTAACGAAAAAGGAATGAATTTTAATTAATCTTTTACAGTCATTTCGGTGGGAAATGTTTAAAAGTCCCATAACTTGCTTATTGTGCACAAGAACGAAGGAAAAGAAACTTCGTCTAACGACTTCTTTAGCGGAAACCAGTTTTGTGAATTGCCATAAAAATTTAATAGTGTGTTGAAAGTGGAAACAAATAAGCTTTTTTCTTTTGTTTATGAAATAACTTAAAAATGGCTTAAGCACAAAAAAAAAGAGCAGTTGAACAACGAATGAATGTGCGAATTGCATTGAGGAACGAAGGAGAAATGCCAGTCTTCGTGTCAATATACACACCAACTTACAGTATTATCTTGCCGTATCATGGCTTAGATCATTTATCATTCACTGACTTTAGAGCACATTTCACTCAGTTTAGGCTTGAGGCTTGATTAAAGGCAGTTAAATCAGGATATGCTTATTGCTACTTGATGACGCCTCCTTAAAGCTTACACTTACTGAAAGTAAATGCAAGGCCATTTATACTCTCGATGAGAACCATCCTCGGAGACCCAGGGGCAGATAGTGGGGGCAAGGGAAAGTCTAAACAGGCGGGAAAATATGGCACAAAAGAAAAGTAAAGAACGGCCACAAGAGCCCCTGGGGACAATGTCTTACCAGACCAGTTCCAAACGGTCGCCGCCGTTGTGGCTTCTGATCTGGCACCAATCAGAAGCCAGAACGGCGGCGGCCGTTTGGAACTGGTCTGGTAAGACATTGTCCCCAGGGGCTCTTCTCACCGTAATTTACTTTTCTTCGTGCCTTATTTTTCCGCCCGTTTAGACTTTCCCTCGCCCCCACTATCTGCTCCTGGGTCTCCGAGGATGGATGAGAACCTGACACTCTGCTTGGATACAATGAAAGGTTGTCACGGTTTTACCTGCATGTGTACCTTAGGTTCACACAAGTGACATACTCCAAAACGATTAAATTTGGAAAACAAATAATAGCCATTTATGGCTATGCGATCCAACGACCGAAGCAGAAGTCTCTTGGGGGAGGGGGGAGTGATTAGGTTGTCTGAGACTGCAATTCGAGCGTTTTTTAAAACATAATATATATTTCTCACATTTTAAAATTCATCAGTTTTTTTTGGCAAAGATACTACTTTTTTTACAGTGATAGATAATGACACCGTCAATGTTATTGATTAAAACGAAAAAAATGGAAAGAAAGTGGCAAATCTGTTGCTGCTGATCATCAGGATCGTTAGAATCATTAGGTTCATTCAAGTTCAAGCATCCTTGGGGTGCTTCTTAGCAAACAGATCACTGAACGCCGACATCTTCCAAATCAAAATCTGTTAGATTATTAATAGTGGATTTATGTGCATTAAGAGCCAGTGAGGAGAGTGTCTTTTCTTTTTATTGTTCCTCAGTTAAGAGATGGCAAGGACTGGTTTTATAAAATTAAGATCAGTTTCTTGCAACAGAACTGCAATGCGCTACAATGTAATATCTTCCTCGACCCTATTATATTTAAAAAGAGACTAGAATATTCAACACAGACCATTTCTTTGTTGTTACGTTTGCATCTTTCTCATGTTTCACCCGGAACTGGTTTAAAAAGAGCCAGACATATTTTGTTTAAAACATAAAAGAAAGGGATTAAGGGGACTGGAGACTGAAAACAAACCTTAGAGAAAGGATGTCCTTCTAGTTTACCGTTCGTCTTCTCAAATTAAAATTCGGCCTCCGTGTCACCAAACAAAACGTGTAAACAGTCGCAGTTCAGTCGGTAAACGCGTCCAAACACGACCTCATTGACAGGCTGCAATCACGCATTGCTTACAGTGGAATAAAAGAAAACCACTTCAACAGCAGTGACTCGTGAAAGAAAGCAAGATCAATATTACAGCACTTATTCCGCTAAGGAATTTTTTCCATAGCAAAACTCTGGCTTCTTGCTGGGGATTAAAATTGGCGATTTTCAGGAGGTCATGCCTTCGAAATACTAGTGAAACAACACCCAGAGATGTCACTGTTTGTAAAACACGTTGTCGATAAACAACAATTCCCTGTTTTTCTCTGTCCCTACGGTAGACATTGCCATGCCTAGTCCCTGTTCGGCGTCTTCCCACGCAATCTCGGTCAAGGCATTTCGGTGGCGTATCTGAGAAAAAACTCGCTCGGACAACGTGACCCGAAACGCATTAGCCGCGAGGAATAATGAGGCCTATACATGGACAAGTCAACGGCAGACAGTCGTTCTATACAGTCCTTCGCTATCACTTAAAACACTGGACACGGGAATTTTGTTATTGGCAGTTTTTAAACTAGAGCTAGAAATGGATTATCTGTCTGATATTAGCTTGTGTACAGTCACCCCCTTCCCCACAGACACCCCTTTTAAGATTTTTTCCGAGGGGAGGGGGCGGCTGTACACAGGCTATCTGAAACGGATAACCCATCTTCAAACTGTCCGTCAAAATTGGGGGATAAAGTTAGGCGGATAGTTCTTTCAAAATTAAAACCATTCCATTTTCAAATTAAGACGTACTGCCTATCTGACGAGAATTATCAAACGGACAACCCATCTCTCATGAATAATCGGTCTCTAGTGTGAAAACGGTCATTTCTGTTATAAATGAATGTTCCACCCCGCCTTGAGTTGGGCGTTTGCGTGGCTGTGTCTGCTTTTGCTTTTTCACAAATTATTTTTAAATTGGCTATTGACATTTCTATGCGTAAAATAATATTAGAAATGGAATACTTTACAAAACGTATGATCTATCAAATGGTAAATTTTTCAAAAGAATAGCTTTCTTTTATACCGAGATGACCCTAAGACCTTTATTTTGCTTTGAAGATACAAAAAATACAGGTTTATTAATATTTAACTCTTTGAAACAAAATAAATTAATTTATAACTTTTTTGTTAACCGTAACTGAAAACAATTAACCGATAGCCGTAAAAGAGCCAAAATTTTAGACGATAACCGTAAAAGCCACCAGACACCACCCCATTGCCCATTGAGACCCTCTTTTCCGGCTCTTTCTTTCCCAGGGGCCTTTCCGGTATACTGACCCCAGCTGAACTTAACATAGCCGGAATATAATTGTTGTAGTGTTATTTCTTGCCTTTTCTTTGTCCTCTTTTTTTTCTTCGATAAATAAAATTCCCGACTTTAGTCTCGAACCTTGGGTGAAGCTGCAATTCACGAGGCATTTTCCCATTGCAGGTAGTGGTACTTGAAGGAAGTCCCAGCCGCATATAATAGGGAGTTTTAGCAACGACGACGGCGACGACAACAAGAATGTGAACAAAGCAATAGGTTTATGGAGCAAAACAACAAGTTTGCACGTGCATCACGCTTTTTTGTACATTTCTTTGCTGTTACTGCACGACTACGACGTGAAAATGCCTAATTTCATGTTTTATGGAGGACGTAAACAAGCGGACGAGGAAATTTTCTTTTTCTTTCTTAACTTGAGCGCGGTCCCCAAGACTCAAATTCAGTAAAATTTGCCTGCATTAGACATTTTTAGCGAATTGCGGTAAACGCGACAAAGTTTGTAAAAAAACGCCAATTCATTTTAAAAGTGACGTTTTCGCTTCCGTCGCCGTCGTCGATGCTAAAATTCCCTAATAAGTCTGATAAGCCATTTTAAGTCTTCTTCATTAAAACAATTAAAGGACCAGGAACAGATGGAAACTAATAAAAAACACAATATTCATTTCTATTAGTAATAATTACTCGGGCTCTAAGTGAATTTATGTAATCATCTTATATCGGCTGTTCATTCAGTTCGCTTTTTTAGACTAACTTCACCCTGATGTACAATGTTGGGCTCGCGTTTTGAGGTTTAATGTTAATAGTTTTTTTCTTTTTTTTTTCAGTATTCCAATAGCTTGCGGGCTTGATTTGATTTGCACAACTACACTTGCCACTCAGAATTTGAAGTGGTACGTTTTTTCCTTGCGCAATAATTAAGTGCAGATTTAGATTTCTTTGGAAGAGACGACACATTCAGTTACCCAAGGAAGATTTTAAGTGTTAAAAGGTTTGTTTCATCCTTGCTTGTTCCATTTTTAAAATTTTTTGGTCATATTTAATACCGCCTTTGATGTTTATAGAATTTTTGGGTTTTATCGAGCACAGCCAATTTAGTTGATGCAGGAGTACGCTTTTTCGATTCCTTAAAATATAATAATAATGATAAAAATGAAAATAAATGAAGCAAGACTTAATCGTACACAGCCGTTTAAGACTTTTGAAAGTTACTTCAGTTCTGATACATGAAGCCCTTATAACACGATTCTCCTGAAAAGCGCTTGGTTTCATAGTTATCTATCGGAGCTGCCTGCAAAATAATGAAAGTAGTTTCCATGAATTAGAATGGAATAATGAACACTCTATCTCTTTACTTCCCAAGCCAGTTTTATTTCTGCTTAATTAATAAACGAAACTCATTCAGGGGCGCCCAACGACGATTTCCTCCTACTTATGCATTCAATTTTTAGGCTATCCAGAGTGCTTTTATATCTCTAGAAATGCATTCTAAGCAGCTCAAAAAAATTTGTATCTGTTCGGTCATCCTAGGGCAAATTGAATCTTTTCGAAATTACCAGTGAGGGCTTCAGTATTATTTTGCCGAAAATTTTAGATATATTAAATTTAGAGTTTTGCAAAAGTGAGAATTTTTTCTCGTTACTCTTTCCATCGCATCTTCGGAATACGAAAATTTTAGGTTTCCTTTTATTGCGAAAACTGAACAGCTTAAGATAGGTAGAGAAATGCGAAAATTCAACTTCAGAAAATCGGAGGAAATTATTAGGTGAGCTTTCACGAAGCAAAATTGACTTGAATGGAACGGTCATCTAAAAATTCTTAGCCTCCCTTAAGGTATAGGAAAGTTTGGACAATTTTTGCTTCTCTGAACAAAAATCTTACAGAAAGCTGTCGTTGGGTGTCCCTGGTCATTATGAAATGCTACGTTTGTGAACAGTCGCTATTCAATCCCGGAAGTAACTCATTCTTGCACGATCTCATTCAGTACGGGCTGCAATGTTATCAAGTATTCTCGGCGTAGTCAATCGAACGAAACCGAACCAAAAATCAGTCGAACTTAATCGAACCCAATGGGTAGGATTGTTGTTTGATTGGTTCGCCTTCGGTAATCGAACATAATCGAACTGAAACTTTTCGGTGAGTTCGATTACCGAACTCAATCTAGCTGATCAAGTTCTATTTTGTTCGGTAGAAAGACAAAACGCAGCCAGTTTTATTTGAATTAAGATCTTCCTTTAGGATGTATGTGAAGCAGTTTAAAAACAACATTTTCTTTAATTATCCCGGAATTAACTAAAATCTTTATTGTTAAAGTGATTCAAAATCGATAAATTCACAACTAATACTGCGAAACATGAATGGCACCGTAAAACCATGGACGTAAAATGTCCTTCCCGGGACAATACCAACGACTGGGGATATTCTTAGGATACCAGAAAAGTCAAATCTTCTTCTATAAAGTATCAATAATTGAAAAAGGACCACTGCAACTGGATCTGAACGCAATTAACAGTGTAGAGCGTATACAAAATAGTTATTATAGCTAGCGCTATCAGTGTTCTTATTATCGATCTCAAAGTAAATGTCTATTAAAACTACAAGCGGCGTTTGTAAAATTAAAGCTGTTGCACAACAGAAGCAATACAAGCTAAACTTTTGGCATAACAAGGCTTCATTAAAAGTAAAAGAAATAATACCGACATTGACGGAGAAAGAGCGCTCGTTTTCCGACCAGTCTGTGACATCTTTGCGTACTCGTGTTTGATATTGAATCCAGGCAATACTTAACTTGTTTGAGCGCAACGCGTTGTTTGAAACCAGATAAAACTGGTTTATGTTCGGTTGTTGCTGTGTTCGATTATGTTGCATCGTTTAAGTGTTTGATTTCCGAATGTTCGATTGTATTTTGCTGAACCTTGCAAAACTTATCTCCAGTCCTTAGGGGATACTGCCGCTGGCCTCTCAGAGCCCCTAGCCCATTATAGTCTATTCTGTGCCCCCATCTTAGTCACGTTTGGGCAAACATGACCCATTATTGACTTGGCGCGATAATGGGTTTTATGATGAGGCGGGGCATTATCTTATCTTACAGTGCAAGCTGCAGAGGTTGATAGTCAAGATAACGATCCCTGGCTAGACACCACACATAGAGAGGGCTATAAATTCGTGAGCTTCGCTATCGCTCGCCCCTTTTTACTGCCAACGCCGATCGTGAGCTGTTTAGCTTTTCAATAGTGAATCTATGTCTTTCTCCGAAGGAACAAGCTAAAAAACAACAAGGCAAGTGCAATTTTTACCCCACCCCTGTTTGTTTTTTTTGTACTTAGGTAGCTTTTTATTTTCCTTTTTTTTTTTTTTTTTTCGTTCTTGTTGGGGTGCCCTAGCTGAGGACTCAGTTTGGTTTTCCTTAGCGCCCGCCAATTTTCCTAAAATTTTCTTTACTCTCATGGCTAAACAGCGCGTATTAATAATCGGGCACTCCTTCGTTCATCGTCTTAAGGCGTTTGTGCAGAAAAAGAGGAACATACAGGTTTTTAGCAGCATTAGTGGTACAGCAGATTTTTATTTTCATGGAGTTGGTGGCCGCACGATAGCAAAATTCGTAAATTTGACTTTCATGTTGTGCGCCAATTGGTCCCAGATGTGATTATTTTGGAGCTCGGCTCCAACGATCTGGTGGAGCTCTCGCCGCAGACGGCTGTGGGTTCAGAACTGGAAAGTTTAGTTCGGGAACTGCACGAGATTGATTCTGTTCAATTTGTCGTCGTAGGGCAAGTTCTCCGTAGGCATACACCGAACTCAGTCGAGTATAATTGTAAGGTGGGCAAGCTTCACCAATATATTAAGGTTGTCCTAGAGCGGTTGCCTTTTTGTTATTACTGACGGCACAGAGCTTTCTGGTAATCCAAAAGCGAACTCTACTTACCCGATGGAGTACATCTTAACAATTTAGGCAACTATAAATTTATGCGCAGCATTCGAGGGGCAGTTTTGTAGGCCTTAAAGTTAGTGGGTGCGTCCACAGTTTAGTCAGTGCTCTATGCCCTGTAGTGGCCAGTTTGATATTTAAATGGCGATGTTACAATACATTTATTAGATGCTGTGTCACATGTACATTTACAACTTTGCCGGCTATATCATATGTTATCATGCATTTTATGCTTCATTGAGGCATGTTTTGTACTTGACATTTATGGCTATTTTGGTGTGTTACTCACCTGGCGGCTATTGTTTACTACATTATAGTGTGCCCAACTCACTCAAGGCGTTATAGGACAAATGTCCTTTTTACAATGTCTCGGATTATTTTTTGTCATTATTTTGCCTGCTCTTGATTTGCTCTTGACATTCTTTGGTTTCCGTTTTTTACTTAGAGTCTAGTTGGAGCGTGTATAGCCCAACTCTTCTACGCCATTGTGGAATGTTTCGTGATCCCAACTTAGTCACTTTCTATTTATGTATCTACCCTACATTGAATGAAGAACACTTTTATTTTCACATACAGTACAACATTCCCGTACGTTTGCTAATCATAAATATGAAGTACTGTCTTAAGCCTGCTTTTCACTAGCGCATAAGCATAAGCACAAGCACATGTGTAAGCAACTGAAAACTGGGTCGACATAAGCGCAAGAAACGGACAAGTACGTTCTTCTTATGCTTATGCTTATGTCGTAGCTTTGACTATAAGTGACCCCCAAAAGTAATTTAACCAAATTGGCGGGCAATTAAGTTCAGTGTTTGCAATAGAGCTTAAATACTTAAGCTCGCTCCCTGAAAACAGGGGGCATAAGAAAATGATTGACTGACTGAAATTGATCTCCTCTGGTTTAATGGACAGTTTAATCCAAGTCTCAGTTCTAATTTTTTCCTCCTTTTTCCGTCCGCCGTGGCTTGGATCTTTTGCCAAGGTCGCCGAATGCTTATCCGCGATTGCGTGCCCAATACCATCTCCTCGAACTGGTAACCAAGTGGCTTGACACTCACTTGACACTGTCGCCAGATTTCCAGAAATTTCTCTGCTTCTGTAAACGTCTTCACCATGAATTTGCAGGTGGAACGTCAGGCTGTTTTCGTCAACAAATGGAGGAACCATATGAATTTGTAAAGGGTGGATCGGGTTTTCGAAGAGCTCTGAAAGAGCTCCCGATCCGTGACATTTTCTTTTTCCATGTTCATTGCAAGATTTTCCTTTGAAAGATTTGGTCGGCATGTGCAATGAACCAGCTGACGCAACGCGATCAGTTTAAAAGTTCGCGGCTTCTCTGGACCAGTTTACAATTGAGTGATTGTCTTGAATAGGCATTGTGTCAGTCATGACAACCGTTGTTATTCAGTCGTGGACTTAAAACAATACCCACTCGCCCAAAGCGCGCCATTTTCAAACTCAGCAACCACTAGCAGTTTTCAAATCGAAAAGAACAGTGGTTCTCGTTTACCGATTTTGAAGATTAAAACGGATTCTGTTCTAGAAAGGACCCATCTTTCTTTTACCGCGCGTGAAAATATGAAAGCTGGTGAAACTGTTCAGAAAATCGCTGTCAAAAGTAGCGTCCATACTGAAAACGACCGATTTTTCCGAATTTTCGAGTTAAAAAAAACAGTCTTTATACTTCTTTATATTCCTTAGTTTAAGGCTTAAAGTGTTGATACATCATTGCTTTCCAAAAAGCCGTGCGTGAAAGTTAAGATTATAATTTCTGAAAAACAGAAGAGCATGTTTTACTAGCCCTACTTGACCAATTAGCGCGCTCGCATTCAAATTTGCCGCTTCGATGACTCGTCGACATAGATAAGCACGAGCATAAGCACAAGGCCGACTTGGACCAATCATAGATCACTTTGACCCAGACCTCATGCGAACATATGAAAAGCAATTCGTCCGCCATCTTGTTTATCATTGGATTGAGGGAAGCTGGTATCGAGAATTGAGTCAAATATGCCATTCTGCGTGTGCGTATGTCCTTATGCTTTTGGTTATGCGCTAGTGAAAACCAGGCTTTACCCCAAAAATCCGAAAATGTGCGGCCCCATTCTAGTAATGCTATTGAAAACGCGACCCCATTATAGTCAATCCAGTCGTGAACATGCGACCGCATTAGGCGGCACATCCCCATTACCCTCTTATAAGGAAGTACCCCGCCCCCCCCTCCGGATTGTGTTCGACTAGCAAAATTTTTAGGTGAGTTTGATCAAGTTCGATTACCGAACCCAATTGAAGTCAATCGTACAATTGGAGTTCGATTACCCTGCGATCATGCCCTCTCCCTTCATCTCTGTAATCTGTGTTTGGAAGGAGGGCATGATGCATTTCTTTTACAGATCACATGCAAAAAAGCCAGAATCTGGACTTCTTTCTGACTGGATAGGAAACAATACGGATGATTTGCGCTGTTCCGATTGGCCAAAACGCCGCCATCCGTTAGTTGTTGTTGATTTCAGTCTGCATTTTTGCTTGCGTAATGAGCAGTGAATACACACGCGAGTTCGTTATGAAATTTCTGCCGGCTCAGTTTTCTTGCCTGTTTGAAAAATGTCTAAAGAGAAATTTCATCCATTGAAATATTTTCCATTTCATCGTATTCTAAAAATTGCAGTCAAAAATTCACCGATCATTTGAATGCAATTTGATACCGGCCACAAGTTACAGACGCGACAAACGGGTTCATTTTTCAAATAATTGATTCATGAATGGAATCTTGACCTGGTTTGACTTTTTAAATTCCTGTCATTCCTCCTTCAGAAACCTGCGAATTATTCTGAGCAATCTTCGCTTTCACAACACTTTTCAGTTCGTGAAATATGGTGCTTCAGCTCAATGTTTTTTTTCAGAGCGGCTTTCGGCACAGAATGAAGTCAACGAGCTTTTACCAGTAAATTCTTTATTATTTTTAACTGTTAAATAAAGGTACAGCAGCTCCAACTAGCAGTATTTCATCACCAAAAAAAAAGAAACATTTAAAAATTTTTCTTAGAAAGCGCCATCTGAACGTACTTAAACATTTTCTTTTCCCTAAAATTTATTTGGAAAGAGACATTATTCCCGCTAAAATTTGATTCCCTTCTGGTTAACGCTGATTGGCTGATAACATGACAGGTCAAGCAGACGTTAGATTATGTAAATTACGGGGGCGGTTGATGGCTTGTTAAATAAATGTATCAGGCGGTTATCTTTTTTCCCTCTCGAGCCAAAGAAGAGAAGAAGCAAACAAAAATAATAATAATAACGCCTGACGTCAGGTTAGAGTTCGGTTGGGTTCCATAACCGAATGTTCGATTGACTACGCCGGAAGCATTGACTTACTGCGAATAAAGCAAACTACTCGACAAATGTAGTGAGACGGAAAATTGCGCAAGATCGGTCAGTATTTTCAACAGCCCCGCCGAGGAACGCACTAGGCCAGGGGCCCGTTTCTCGAAAATTCCGATAATTAACGGACCCGGTAAGCTGCCTCCGTTTGCATTAAAGATCGAGGTTTCAATAGTTTTGCATTTAACATGATAAAACAATTGGTTAATGAAACGAAATGGAGTAGTTTGCTAGCCAGGACCCGCGCTCTTTTTCTTTCTATTTCGATTTGAAATTTTGATTCCCGCCCCGAAAAGTTAGCGGGACTTTCGAGAAACTGACCCCAGATTCTTGACCTATCGACTATTCCAAAGTGGAATCAAACTGCTTTTTTTTTTTTTT
Source organism: Porites lutea (assembly GCF_958299795.1). NCBI lineage: Eukaryota > Metazoa > Cnidaria > Anthozoa > Scleractinia > Poritidae > Porites > Porites lutea. The sequence continues at coordinate 32,275,031 of NC_133204.1, read as the reverse complement.
TTTTTTGGCAATCTACTCTAAAACATTCTCACTTTATTGGCTAGCTTCCACAGCTGCCACTTGGCTCAATAAAAACACACTAACAATTTTAAATGCTTTCTTTGAACTTTGCGTTTTCTTTGTAGGGTGATCGTAATTAAGCCTGATTTTATCATATGAGCCGGGCTAGCCCTGATTACCACTATAGATCATGGAATAGTTGAGAGTCCGCAATTCAACTAGATGGAGTAATGTAAATCTTCTCTAGGTTGATATAACTTCAAACAATTTTCTAAAATTATTTTGTCATGTTTTGTGACTGACGAATGTCTGCTAAGAAACGTGGAAACATGTTTAACAAATCGTCACATGTAAGGCAATCCGAGATTCCGGAATCCGGGAAATTTGGCTTGTGGAATTCGGAATACATGCAGCTGAAGGAATCCTGAATCCCACTTAAGATTGGAATCAAGAATACAAGATCCACTGAAAATGACTGGAATCTCGAGTACCTGGAATCCCGGTGGAATCCACGTCGTAGAATCCAGAATCTATAAGACTGTGTTGGATTCCCTTACATGGGGCAAAACAAATAAAAACAAAAGATCGCGATTCGTTTTAAAAGGATTGCGATTAACTGCTTTCTCGGCTGCAAACGCGTAAGTTTGTCCCCGTGGAAAAACTAGAGGATATATTTAGAACGTATCCAAGCTACAGGATTATTCTTTCTTACCATTTCTCATATTGTATTAAAATTTCTTTTTTAATTTTTCTTTCTTTGTTACTTCCAGTTTGATTCACCGAGGCGAAGGAGCTGAAAAGAGGGGAAAAATAAAAGGAAATTGGCCAGAAACGATTGTAAGTGCCCCACATTTAAACAATGTTCAAACTGCACCAGATAGCTTTTGCGCCGGCACGAAAACCTTCTGTTCACGCATAAGAACGGTGATTTCGGCCCGAGTTTTGTAACGGAGCGACGCTCCGCCGCGCCGATCTCTCAGCTGGAGAGTTCTGCATGCTATTCGGTATAGTGTGAACAGAGCCTCGTTTAGCAATCATTATCCTCAAACACTACTACTACCACTACTACTACTATTACTACTACTACTACTACTACTACTACTACTACTACTACTACTACTACTACTACTACTACTACTACTACTACTACTACTACTACTACTACTACTACTACTACTACTACTACTACTACTACTACTACTACTACTACTACTACTACTACTACTACTACTACTACTACTACTACTACTACTACTACTACTACTACTACTACTACTACTACTACTACTACTACTACTACTACTACTACTACTACTACTACTACTACTACTACTACTACTACTACTACTACTACTACTACTACTACTACTACTACTACTACTACTACTACTACTACTACTACTACTACTACTACTACTACTACTACTACTACTACTACTACTACTACTAATGATAATGATAATGATAATGATAATGATAATAATAATAATAATAATAACGCAGCATATCTCCCTTAGGCATCTGTAAAGATCATGATATAGAGATTACAGACAAATGGTACGAACACGAGCCAGAGACCGTGATGCACAATAAAGATAACAATATCACCATCATGTGGGACATGCCTGTCAATACTGATAGAACTATAACAGCGAACAAACCAGACATCATCGTTAAAGATTCAGTGAGTTCCACTTGCAAACTGATTGATATGACTGTTCCATCTGATAGAAACATCGCACTGAAGGAAACTGAAAAAAAAAAGCAAGTACAAAGACCTAGAACTAGAAGTACAGAGAATGTGGCATTTGAAAACCGTAGTGATCCCAGTGGTTGTTTGTGCCCTTGGTACAGTGAAGAAGGGTATGGTAGAAAACATCAAGAAAGTATCAGAGAGAGCTACTATGACAGAGATTCAAAAGATCTGCATGCTGGGATCTGCGCGAATCCTCAGAAGGGTGCTCAGTGTATGAACAGAATGATTGACTTGAGTGACTGACGCTCTAGGTGCATAGTTGGCGCCCGGCTGATGCACAAAAAGAACACCATCAAAGACTGTGATAAAAGAGATAATAATAATAATGGAAACTTTATTTGTGTTTTTGAATGTACAATTGTAAATCCCACTACGTATAGGCAATTTACTAATGTTGCTTGACATTGGATTATTCAAAAAACAAAACAAAACAAAACAAAAAACAAAAACAAAGCCCCCCCCCCCCCCAAAAAAAAGAAATCAAAATTGCATTAAGTCTGGGCTATCCCAGTTCCTATTTCTATAACAAAAGATGTAATATGTTGCTCTAATGGCTATAATTATCATTTTCTTGATTATATAAAGTTGCTCCTTTTTGTCAATGCCAATGCCATAATAATAATAATAATAATAATAATAATAAAAACTGGCAGTTTTATAATTTTCAAAAATGATTTTGATTTCTAGAAAAAGAAATCAATAAAAGAAGTTTTTCAATTCTAAACTTTTCAGCCTGTCAATAGTCATAACTGTATTCATTTTTTTTTTTGTTTCGTTTTCTTGTTAAAACTGATTGGGATATTGATGAATTGACAATACATTTCGAAGCGCAGTTGCAGGATACCAATGTATTTTTTAATCATGTTAATTCCAAAATAAAAATCGTTTCTTGACTAATGTATTTTTTTCAAATCCAAAATTGCTGACTAACCAGAGTCATTTTATAGTGACAGTTAAGAGGAGGGTAAGACCAGGAGTAGGACATCAAGTTTTTGTTAGATAACTTTTGCCTGAACGCCATGTTCGTTTCTGAGCTTTGCAGTGACTTTAAAGGCCGAAATCACGGCGAACAATCCGTACACCGGTCCGTCAAATGTGAGTCCTTAAAAGCTACAGTGGATCGACTTCACGTCAGCAGCTCAGACTTCGATGAGCTTTTTTTAAGCAATAGAAATCAAGTTGAAATTGAACTCTGACATTGTTAAGTCAAACGTTGTCCGTAAATTGTCGTTCCTGACAAACCGACAGAAATTTTTGCATTCGTTTACCGAACTTGATGATGGTGACAAATAGAATAGAACAAAATAGGGTAAACGTGACGTCATTTGATGATCTGCAACACCAAGAAACCACCAGGAAAAGAGAAAAAAAGCATTGCTTTCAGTCTTAGTCTTTATAATGGCTATTTTGAAGGTAGTTCTTGGCCGAATAAAAACTGTTGGGAGGTGACGTTTTCAAAAATGCAGCATACACATACTGAGATATACTCACTAAAAATAAATTTAGTACATTTTCACATGCAGATAAGTTCTAGGCAATCACAAGAGCGAACAATGTTTTTCACAGGTAAAATATAAAAAGGAAATAAAAGCTATAGGTCCAGGCAGAATTTTGAACCATGTTTATTTTCGTGTGAGAAAAATGATGGACGCTTTCTATTTCGCTTAAACTTCAGGAAATTCGGTTAGAAATAAAATGGAAAAGACCAGTTCGGTTAGGTCCGACAGGAATTTTGGGAACACCTTTGAAAATTGTCCACTAAGCATGA
>NC_133204.1:32244007-32266507 GCF_958299795.1 Porites lutea | reverse complement strand
GCTTTTGATCATCACTTTTCAACCAATATGATTTTAAAAGGGGAAATGCATTATTTATAAATCCTTTTGAAACTGAATACTCCGGGACAATCACTGGTTTATGTGGGGGAGGCGCGAGTAAACCACTGCTGTTCCCTTTTTAAGCATTACTGAACAAGGCAGAATTAGGCATACAATAAAAAAGAATTTTTAAAGAAATAATTTATTCCCTCCCTCATTGTTTTGAAACATATAACGCCTCAGTGTAATGCTTTTGTAGTTTGCTGCGTTTGTTCTTAGAGCGTATGATTTGTAGAAGTTCAGGTCTCACTTTTCACGTACAGCCTCCCCTGATTTCTCAAACGTTTGCTCCATGGACATGTTAAATGATTTGACGTTTATTTAATTTGTTTGTGTGAGGAGCATAAGGCTTGCTGCGTTCGTCTCATTAATGTACAAGAGAAACCAGGAAAGTTGTGAACAGACTGTTGGTGTGTTTATTTTGCTATATATTCAGTTTTATATATTGTCTGCAGTATTTTATTCAAAAGTAACTGAGCTTGTTTAAGCATAAGGTCATGACTGTTTGAGGCTTGGTTTGGAAGTATGTTTCATATGATTGATTGCAAAATATTTCGACCTTTCTCAAATAACCATATTTATGACTTTGTTTCTGTTTTTTTTTTAATTTTTGCCTGTTTATATAACAAGCAAGTTGGTGTGATGTCTAATCGACTTTACCGACGTAATACGATGTAGATATGAAGCCAATTCACTGGCAAACTAGTGACGAATTTACTCTGTAAGGATAAACAAATAAGCCTTTCTGACCGAGGATATACGGTAATCAGGACTCATTTTATCCTTCAAGTTTGATATGAGATTAACCAAAATGTATGATATCATCATAGTTCAGAGCAAGGCTTAAAAAGCCCCAATAAAAATGTTTCAATATCACACCAATTGCAATAACCAAGCATAGTCGTGACCAGGCTTTTAGAGCGATTTTACTTGGCTCCGTGAAACAGTTAATAACAACTAGTGCAAAATAACTACAAATACACACAAGAGGACAATAGAATTAAATACATAATATCATAGGTGACGAATTACTCCTTAATTTTGGCTCGAAATTTCAGCGATAATTTGTAATTTCACATGTGAAATTACAAAATTGCCATTGCAACCTGCCGTGCGTCTCAGTGTCAAGATGGCGACGAAGTTTTAAAATGTCATGAATTAAGATGTCAGGGCACAAAAAGACGCTTTAGAAAACCTGAACACACAAAAGAACATCGAGGAGGACTCTAACAGGTACTTTGCCGAAAAAGTCTGAAAAATTCTGAACTTTACAGCCAAATTTAAGGTCTAAACATTTGAGAGAGTTGAGTTCTCGATCGATATGATCTAGGATAAACATGTCAAAAATCCAAGATTGCTAAGGTAATTCGTCACCCATGATATTAATAGGTAATCAAATGGTATACTCGTGAAAATTAGGGAATAATTTCACTCGTCACCATTTGATTACACATACTAATAGTGCGTAGTATTCTACTATCTGTTTCACAGGCTCAGTTAAATCACTCTAACTACATCGCTGATTAAATTTCAAATGGCATTATCATTTGTGCTTTATGTTTACTACTCACAAATTAGTTATCAGTAACCTCGTTATCATGCTCTTGTATGTCTCGCGAGACTTGGCATGGCGACTGAAAAAAACACCCTAGGAACGAGGTTGATTTATCATTAATTAAGTGCGCATGCAAGGAGACCAGTTCCGAATTATCAAAATTCATACTTGCCACCGAGATTCACGAGTAAACATGCAATGAGATTCAGTGAAAAAGTATTCATTTCTTTTGTTTCAATTCCGCTAAGCCTCGGAGTTAAGTGTGAATTTTGATATTCGAAACTGGCCTATCCCATTACATCTTAGAGGTTTAGGAGACACTAACCTGCCCCCCCCCCCCCCCCCCCCCTCTATGGCGGGCTTAGGTGAATGTGCGTGTTTTGGCTTATCAATCATTGAATATTGCAAAAAATTGTTGTGTGGTATTGTTTTCTTCAATGTAATAAATAAACGAGAAGCGTTATGTTGTGAAGCAATTTTATCTTTGGTCTTCATGTGGCCTTTCATATTTAAGATTTGCACACCTACTCCAAACAATATGGGTAAGCAAGATTCTATGTAGTTTGATCAAAGTAGTGGTGTCTCAGTATATTGGTCCGTGTTGAAAAAAAAAAAGGAGGAATGTTCAAATTGAAGTGAAAATTTTAAAAGACTAGTAAATGATGATATTAGAAGTGGAAACCTTTTCCATAATTATAAAATTGTGTTGTAGCGTGGGCATGGCTTAAGACATTATAAGAAATTAAAGGTTTAAGGAAGAACAGACGGTCAAAAGTCGCTTTTTGACCAAGAAGTCTTCTCACTAGTGAAACACACTGTCACAGAACCCGTACTAAGATCAAAAAAAGCTTTTGGATTCTTGGAGAAAATGGACTAAATCTCAATCAAACCACAGAAAAGCTCAAAATTCAATTTTGTCCGGGCGAGATTTTGATCCGTAGGGGAGACCAAGAGAAAACTTTCCGTATCAGGGGATCCCTGGATAATCCTGGAGAGTTGAAAGAGATTCTTAGAGACAATGTCAAACCAACGCTCCAAGTATCAATTCGAAATTATTGAAGCCATTGCGCTTGAATTATTACCCGGCATCTTTGTACCTATTAAGGAATAACAATCAACTATGAAATAACTTGATAAATGACGAAAAATCTTTTAATCTTCATCATGCTGAACACTTTGTATTCTTTAAGAGCAGAAAAAACTCGCTTTACCATATCATGCACCTGACTTCACCTTCTACATCCACACATTAATAGTCTAGAAACAAAATAGATACTTATACTTAAAAAATTCAATTTCTTAGCATAGGACAACAAATTCCCATATGGCAGAGTATGAAGTACTTAGTGGACTTATGGGCTGAAGCAAAACTCGTAAAGTGAATTCAGAAGGAGCACTCACAGTTTTGTAAATCCGGTAAACTGTACAATCAACTCTCGCAACGCGGATACCTCGTTATTTTGGATAACAGGAAAATTTCTCCAGTTAAACACTTTTTTGCTATCAATTTCAATCCCTTCTTCTCCACTTCTTACGATTGACCTTCTTATCTCTCTGACGTTTTAAAAAAGATAAATCCATTACGTCCAAATAATTTGATGTGCAAAAGATGCAATTTGTCAAAGACCTTTCTTTCATTGCCCTACATATAATGGACGTTTGTTTTTAGTGGTTTGAGGTAGGTTATGGCATCGATATCACCGAATAATTTGTGCAAATGTTGGAAAAAACCAGCCCGAAACTCTGACATCTTTCATCATCGTTGGCAGCTTGTTCACAACCTACAAGCGGCCGATTTTGTACCATATCTTGATCAGAGATCTCTTTTTGGAACAATTTCTTTCATTAAGGAATTTAATTTTGACATAAAATAAATCAAGAATGCTAAAACTATCCGTTTTGTTGCTGGTTGGCACATGGTTAAGTTTTCCTAGAGACTTTCTACACCAGAAATTCACACAGTTGTTGTCTTTCTCTGCGATTTGGCATCGTCGTGAAATGTAAACTGCTTTCCAGCTTTGTACTTTATAACTTCTAAAGCTATGGCAGTCGCGAATTGTGACCCTCAGTAATAAAATGTGGAAACCAACGCTTTTAATATTAAGAAGGGCTACGGTAAGTAGCTTGTTCTGTTTTTTAGCCTTTCTAAAATCGTTGTTTGCAGATCAATAGCGGGTTTTGTTTATGGCTCGTGCTCCGGATGCCTTTTTCTATGGGTTTACCGGTATAATAAACCATAGGTTTTTGACCAATCAGATCACGCGTACTATCTCAGTTATTTTATAATTGGGGATATACGTCACCAGTTCATTACAGTGAACTATGTGCGTAAAATTAAACACAACGATTCTTTCACAAATGAACGGTTCAACACGGTGCCCCGCTGCGAAATAGCCGAAAAATTTACCCAGTTTACGAAATAACCCCTAGACAGGGGCTATTATGACAAAACCTTGAAATAAGGTTATTTAGAATTCGACTGCCTACTCTGACATTGTACGCGATAATCTCGCTTGTCGATCACGAAAGTCGTAATTAATTAAGGTTATGAACAAAACTCCTTTACAACATAGCTAGAAAATTCGCCTAATCAAATTCAATAGCGCGAGCGTGCTTCATATTCCTATTGAGCACGCTGATGACGTCAATACTCGTAATTCCTCGAGTTGTTGTGAGCTTAGCAATCCTGAGTCTCTTGAGTGCATCCATAACTCAGCAATAGACAATGAAGCGTTTACCATGTGTTTTATAAGGAAATTTAAGAGGAAACGTTTGAATTTGTTAACCGATAGTAAGGAAAAGAGGTGAGTGTTGTTGTTGTTGTTGTCATCTCGGCGAGCTGTGCGGGCTATGGCGTGAGATCATTCTTTGCAAAGTTGTTTTCTCTCAATAACAATTTTTCGGTAAATTAATAGTTTTCCGGCACCTAAATATGGATTTTACAATCATTTTAGAGTACACTTTCTTTCAGTTTCAGGATAAAAACATAAGATTAACTGTGAGGAAAAAAAATATAGTCACGTAAACATTGACGCGTACTGCTTTGAGCGCGCCCTACAATAAAATTTTAAGTTAACTGCTGCATTGATCGCTTTGATAATGTTATAAAACAATTATTCCATGCTGCAGCTGTGCGTATGTCGAGATATTGAGCACGCGCGAAGTTTGGAGAGCACGAAGGAGGCGTAAGAGTTGCACGAGGCGCAGCCGAGTGCAACTCTAGCCTCCTTCGTGCTCTCCAAACTTCCCGCGTGCTCAATACCTCGACATACGCACGCTGACGCATGAACTAATTGTTAATTAGTCCTCATCAATCATCACAGGCTTCTCTCCACTTTTAATGAAACATCCAAAAAGCACGGAAGATTCCAGATTGACCGGGCTCTAAGTGATATAACTGGTGAGGACGCGAGTTCCTAATAAGCTGTCGATAACCACACCCCAATTCAACAGTTGTTTGCCAGTTTGTTTACACCCACCAACAGTCCACTTTGAAAAAGACACAAGGCAAACCTTTCTTCTACTGGATAAAACTAATAAAATTATTTCACGTTTAGCTCAAAACTCTCACATTGTGGACATTTATCTCGGTTATTTTCTTCTGATTATTATAATCCGATGATATTGCACCTTCTGAGGGATGATAGGTATACTGAGAAGGCTTGTTTAACGTTTGTCTTACTATAATCTGCCTGTTATTGGTCGCGACGTTTCTACACGGGAGGGGGGAGGTGCTCATCAAAGTTTTATACGGGGAGGCTGCTCCCCGAAGTCCCACTCGTTTACCAGTTTATATACCATATTTTAAAGGAAAGGTGCCCCTTTATCATACCTTCTGCTGACAAATGGTACCCCTTTCACGTACCTAGTTTACAACTTCTCATCCCTTTTAACTGCTGTAAAGGCAATGTATTTAAAATACCACTATATCACAAAACCAAGAACGTTTTCTCGACCGAGTTTTTCACCGCGGTTAAATACATCTGTTATCCCTTGGGGCGTCTTTTTTACAAAGCGAAATAACAGATTTCCCTACCCTTTGATATACCTGAAACCTGACAAAGGCGCCCCATTCGGAAGAGCCTCCGCGTAAAGACCATTATAGGGAGTACATCCCACCCCACCCCACCCCCCTCGGGCGTTTGACTGCTGGTATTCATCAGGCGATGGTGTTGATTTTATGTGCGCAACCATTGGTGGCACAAAACAAAGAGACAAACAATAAACGAGACCTATCTGATGCACAAACCGTGATATATCCCTTTTATATTGATAATTTTTCTTCGATTTTGAGTGGATATAGTTCAAATTAAAAACTTACCATTAATGTTTTAAGTCTTAAGTATTTTAGCTGTGATAGCTTTCACTTGTGTTCAATGTTTTACAAAATTAACGAGACACTTAAACAATTCCGGTCATAATATTGTTAAAACACTTAAGGAACTCTTCACTCCTTTCCCTTCTGTTCAGTCTCAATGGAGACAATGGTACACGTGTGTAATTGTGCTGAGACTGTCGCGTGATTATGACTTGGATTAAACATAAGGTATTTTTCCCTTTAACAATATTATTTCAAATTCTGATTACATCTCACTGCTACAACGTTGACACAAGATGCCATCGCAAAATTGTTCCTTAACGCAGTCAGCCATTTCAGTCATTTGTTTTACTCCGAAGCCTCGTCTTTTTCAGCCCAGACTTTCTCAATCTCATCCCAGGTTTCCTCCGACAAATCTGTTGAGTACATTGAAAAAGAAAACTTACAAAACAATCAATAACTGAAAACTATTGCTACAGTCTCAAAATCAAACAAAGCTCAAATTCCCCTCACCCCCAGCGATGATTGTTAACAACACCTTACTGTAGCTAAAACTTGGGCAAACGGAATCTACAACAAAATTGATATACTTAAACCTGGCCATAAAAAGTTATGGTGAAAAAAAGTTGGCTTGTACATCCAAAAGAAATACAAAACGCTTTCAAAGGTTCTTTTTCCATACCCTCACATTCCCTATGCTAACATGGTAAATGGCTCGCTGGAGGTGATCGTATTTGTTACTTAATTTTCTACATGTCTGGTCTTAATCCGGCCTTCGATGACATAGTCCTAATCCTTCTTATAATCAATATCATCTAAAATATTTTTATTACAACCAATCGAAATCATAATTTTTATCGCGTTAATGACTTTGATTAGTTCTCAGTAACTGGTTGCTATTATTATCGTGATCGTAATCATTCTATTAATTAACCTACATCATTCCATAGCACAAGAGCTAAAGTATTGCAGAGAAGAACACTGCAATTTTGTCGTGAAGGGGACTTCTAAGCCGGTCGGTTTTTCATTTAATCAACCATATTGGCAGAGCAGTTAGCACAAGCTGTATTTGGAAAAAATGTCGTTTTCATTTTAGTGACCAGAAGTCCAGGAGAGTTTCTCGTGTCCTGTTTTTCCTGTGTCACGTGTCATATCTTACCAGAGATGATCTTCAAAACAATTGCATATCCCTGAAGTTTTTCTTCGTCAAAGAACTTCGGGAAACTGAACGTTGAATCATTCTTCGTGGCAGGTACATAAATGGTTCGTAGAAATTCACAATCTGCATCATTGAGAGGCTTGTCAAGAGTCAACACTCTCTTGCCCTCTGGATCTGTTGGCGTTGTTGACAGCGCTTCTTCAAACTGCAAAGCGATGAGTTGAAAATTTTGTGTTTAATTGGTAGATTGGCTCAGTACAGTGTCTGCTGATGCGCATGCTCATCTATCGTGCTCCTAGGTAACAGTGATTTCAAGTCAGCCGCAGGCGAATTAGCGTCTATTTCGTTGTTCAAACGTTAAAAGTGAATGGGCGAGAGAACGTATTCTACCAATCACATAAAAAATATCGGCATGATCCCTACGCCTTAAAATAATGTATGATATTGTGATACCCAAATAAGGAAATGATCCCTTCAAGTAACATCATATTAAAAATAACTAAAAGCCCGTCAAACTGGCTATACGTATACTAGTCACTACATAAAATAACTTTTGCGATATATCTTATTGAGACACCACTACTTTTAATTCATGAGATAAAAACGTCATCGACCTTGATTCACTAAAGAGATACCACTTCAAAAAAGGGCCAGACTGGTCCCATCTATACTACTACCATAGCATCGGAATGGATGCCTGTTAGTGATTTCAGCAAACACTGGTACCCTGAACAGCCCATAACCATTGGCTATTCAGGATAAAGGAAACGTTCAACACACTTCAAGTCGTAGGGAAAGCGGTTTGCTTGCGGAAAACTCATATAATTTGAACAATTCGTCTAATCTCTTAATGCCTTTGTGCTAATGGTGTTGTCTTTCGACTGGAGGATTGCGTACTTTCTAGGAAATCATGTCGCGTGGTTTAACGCGTAGCTCAAGTTGTTGTTTTGTGCGAAAACCTTATGCTCTATATAATTATAATTAATTATGCCACTGGAATATGAAGTTGTTTTTAAATATCTCCTCTTGAAAGTTGTTTTGCCACTGAATCTTTGGTTCACCCGGCATTTTTGTTTAACACTGGCTTGACTTTAGGTCACTTATGACGTCATATCCCGTACCCATTACAATCCATTGTAACCAAAGTTATATGTACCTGATGAATTCTAAGTTAAAAAGTAATTGGAAGGAAGAAACTCTGGCCTTAAATCATTTTGAAAAGGAAAATTGAGGGAAAACCTTTGGGGCGGTGGCCTTCACCCAGTCTCAAACCAATTGCTCGTTCCAGAGTAAAAAGAACCAATTATTAGTAACTTGTAATTGTTCTTACCCACTGAAGGTACTTTTTGACTCGCTCTTTACGCTCTTGTCTGTTCTTGGTGGGTTTCAAAACTGAAGTTGTGATTTCCTCCAGCTTCGTGCTATCTTCGTTTGTGAACGAATCTAAGATATAAAAGTAGAGAGTAGCTTTTGCTGACAATACGCTGAATTTTGTTCACAATAACACTGAATTTCACAATTGCCAAATAAAATTTGGATCCTGTTTAATGTTGACTTTGGCCACTTCTGGCATTGAAAGGGTGAAACTGTTCTATGATGACAAAAGCGCGGAAGGACACTTACCTCCAGGTTGAATTCAAATGAGAACGGGCCTTTTTCTTGCATACCGGGATATGTTTTCGACTTTGTCCCAACACCTCTAGCATCTGGAGGTGTTGGCCTTTTCATTCACTAATCACTAAATTACACAGTTTTAGAAAAGATCTCTAATGAAGCTTTTCAAGCCCTTTGCATTGAAATATCTTTTGCAAATAACAAAAACATTGTCTGTGGTATAATATATCGCCAACACAATTCTCCGGATCAGTTCATGTCTTACTTCGAAGAAACCATCGAAAAATTGACATCTCTTAATAAAAATGTATTTATCATGGGCGATTTCAACATAGATCTATTGAAATACGAAACATCTCAAATTAGCCATGACTTCTTAATGTCCTTACAAAATTGCTATCTCATTCCAACAGTTGATAAGCCCACTCGAGTCCATAGGAACTCAGCTAAGTTAATTGATAATATCTTTTTAAACAACCCTGACCAAATACTTCTCAGCGGTAACATCATCTCCGACATTAGCGATCACTTCTCTCAATTTTGCATAATCAAAGCAGCAAGAGATAAATATAGAGGGTACACTACCAAGATACGCGATTTTTCTAATTTTTCCGCAGACCAATTCAATAGGGAACTCTCTGAGGTTGACTGGGAATGTATCCTCGTAAATCATGCAACTGATCCATACAAATTATTTTCAACTTTTTATAAGAAATTTAATAAGATTGTAAACAAACATGCTCCCATTACAAAGTTATCAAAGCGTAAAGCCAAACAGCTTTCTAAGCCTTGGATTACTACTGGATTAAAAGCATCCATTATGGTTAAAACAAATTTTATGTGTCCGGTGACGAAGACAAATACAAATATTATAGAAACAAAATTTGTAGCCTGATACGTCTAAGTAAAAAGATATACTATCAGGATTATTTCGAACGCCACAAAACAAATTAAACTTGAAAAAGACATGGGAAGGAATAAATGACGTCTTGCATCGCAGAAAGAAGACCAAAATTATAACTGCTATTAAGGACCCAAATAAGGGCAACAAAATCGTAAAAGAACCTTCACAGATCGCTAATATTCTTAATGACCATTTTTCGTCTGTAGGAAATAGGCTAGCTAGCACAATTCCAACGCCACAACAACATTTTCTTAATTACGTTAGTCATTGCAAAGCACCATCTTCATCTTTTCTATTCTTACCGGTAACGTCCGACGAAGTGAAATTTCAGATACTCTCCATACCAAACAACAAGTCTTATGGTCTATATTCATCTCCCATAAAACTATGAAAGTCTGCAAGTAGTATCATAGCTCCTATTCTATCAGAAATATTAAATATCTCAGTAACACTAGGAAAATACCCCTCAAAACTTAAATTGTCCAAAATAACTCCAATATTCAAGAGTGGCGAAGATAATGATGCGAATAACTATAGGCCTATATCCTTATTATCTAACTTTAACAGAATTTTTGAAAAGATCATGTACAACAGAATGAAAGATTACATTGACAAACATAACTTATTTTATTCCTCCCAGTACGGTTTTCGTAAAGGTCACTCAACTCAATATGCAATATTAGACATTGCAAACGCAATACAAATTAATATGAATCAAGGTCTTTTCTCGTGCGGAGTCTTCATAGACCTCAAGAAAGCTTTTGATACTGTCGATCATAACATTTTGCTTGACAAACTTAATCACTATGGTTTTCGTGGAATTATTAATGATTGGTTCTCCTCGTATTTGAATAATCGGATGCAATCTACCCAAATCGGACCATACATTTCAAACAAAGCCAACGTAAGTTATGGCATTCCCCTAGGATCTGTGCTCGGCCCGTTGCTTTTTTTATTGTATGTTAATGACATACATCAATGCTCGAATAAACTTAAGTTTTATCTCTTCGCAGATGATACTAATATCCTTTATGCCGATAAAAACTTAAAGTCCCGAGAAAATATAGTAAATATCGAATTACAAAACCTCCAAGAATGGTTAACATCCAATAAGTTAACTCTCAATACTACAAAAACTAACTTTGTAATCTTTCATCCTTATCAAAAAAAAGTCACTTACCAACCGAGCCTCTACATGTTCCATAACGAAAAAAATGGAAATGTAACTCTAGAGTCCAAAAATTATATTAAATATCTTGGTGTGTTGGTTGATAAAAATCTTATTTGGAAATATCACATTGACGCCATTACGGCAAAAATCAGTAAAACCATTGGACTAATTTCAAAACTTCGGCACTCCTTACCCCGTCATATACTGTTATAGCGGAGCTCTGGCGCGCGAAGCGCGCCTGCGGAGCACCATGGGTAAGTAAATCTACCCATCCCAGAAAATTTGGTAATCACGTGACCGTACACCGTCCGCCCGCCCGCCCGCTGCCCGTCCGTCCGCACCACAGGGCAACCAATGTTCAATCCCACACTTTCTAGCTACCTGCAGTTTAGGAGCACAGGAAGACTGATATTGCACACATATTGCACATCAATGTGATCAATTGACAGCTGTCAAAACAGGGTCCCGCTGACCAGTATCACCTGATCGTATCGCGGGCTCAGGTGTCGACCCATCGAGGTCGAGTATTTTTTGAAGTTATCCGCTGACAAGTTACTAGTTTTCGAATGATTGCAGGCTCAAGGTTAATTTTTTCAATTCATATGAAATATGTTGTGTTTTATATGTGCCGCACAATTAAAATTTTGATTTCACACTGACCTCGGAAGCTAAGATTCAGCCAGTTTTTACAGGCAGGGAAGACATGCCAGTTGCTTTTGACTTTTCTCACCAAGGTCACGCGTTGGTCACGCTCTACGTCCAATTTTTATGCTCTGATTGCTCAAAATTTGACAGGTGAGTTCATGCGGAAAATTTATTCAGCATCTTGAAAGTTGTTTACTTTGACAGCTAAAGCTGACAGAGTTTTGTCTCAACTTGTGATGTTTTTAACTGTCTTTTTCCACTGGATGTACAAAATGAAATATAGCTGCTATCAAGAGTCTTCTGTTATCCATGGCTGGTTTGTTTATTGGGTTTTTGGTTGAGAAATGCGTCGCTTGTCAAAATTGGGTAATCCGATTTCGGATGGCATCGTTTTCGTCTTTCACCTTGCTCAATGCCTAAGAGGGTTTAAAAGTCTCAAGCAACCATGGCCTTCCTTGATATCTTTCAGGAACGGAATCTCGAATGGTAAGCCTGAGTAATTATTGTATTTGATGTTTGTTTTTGTTTTATCTAATTTCATGAAGTCGAGCACAGTTTATGCGGCAAGTTTTTGCACGTTTGTTTAGATTTGAGTCAATGATCTGATCTAGTATCAGGTTTGATATAAGCTTACAGAACTTTAAAAGGCCTTCAGATATATTTTCTCACGGCAAATAGAAAAAAACGTTCCGAAGAATATTTAGTTATAAATTTGGCTGTAGAAAGAAACTTTGAGTGATTTTCTTGCTTCGAGGAGTTCATCTTTGAAAAAAAACCAAACACCGGGAGGACGGCTGAAAGTAAAACAAAATAAACTTAAGCTTAAGCTTTAAGCTTTAAGACTCAGGATTTTTAGAGACACTTTAATACTTGTCTTTGTGAATGAAAATTGTGTCTCTGTAAATGTTTTACCGAATTATATTTCTTTTATTGATTGTTAGTAGTCTCTCTTGCAATTTTAGTCGCTTGTTCGTGGTGTTTGTTTCCATCGTTCATGAACATCGCTTGCAGGAGTACTTAGAAATGTTACGCGTATCAAACGCTTTATAAGATTACACATCGTTATAACTGGAACCATTAAATAACAAAAAACTAATGATAATAAATTCGTCATTATGTTGAAGCGTATCTCCATTAAAGTTCATTCAAACACTCGACCACACTGATAGCTCGCACTAAAAATGAGAACCGGCTGGCCGTATGGGTGATTTTGGAAATGTTTTGAACGGTTTCGCTAAAAGCCCACGATTGATCGTCCTGAACATTGAAAAATTGTGAAATGCCGTATTCTGTCCAAGGTCTGTATGATAAAAAGTACTGTTTCACCTCAGATGTGATGTATAAAAAGTATAAAAGGTTGGTTTACACACCCTCAGATTTGTTGGCAAAAATTTGTAAAGTAAACCTGTCGAACGCAAAAAAATGCGGCCTGATTTGTTTTCCAAGAATTTATTTTCGAGGCCTAATCTACTGTGATCAAGAGCCATTATGGCTCTTGAATGTGATAGAAGATGTTTGCTATTCTATTCACTCTAAAATAACTTATCCTTTCCCTCAAAAGTCACATGAATGTGCCCTTAAGTTAACTGATTTGTGGATTACAAGTTTATTGTTTGATTTAAAATATAAATTTATTAATGGGAGCTTCGCTTTTAGCCCTGGCTAAATCTATATATTATATTTACCAAACATTAATCCACCCTCACCTAATTAAGCAATAGAAAACGTTTTCCGTGTTTGCATAGCCTGATATAAACACGAGAGGGGTTGGGAGAATTCGAGACAGTTATGCATAACCGTCGAGAATTCTCCCAACGCCTCGAGTGTTTATATCAGGCTATGCAAACACAGGAAAAAAGTTTTCTTTTGCTAAAATAACTTTCCCTAGAAAAAAACGCAAAACTCTTTGTATGGCACTGATTAAAAGAGAAATTCTTACCAGTCGCAAAATCTTGTCCACGAAGTCTTGCACGCGTAATGAGTTCTTGTTTTGCAAAAAGATGCTTTGCAAAATACGGAGTTTTCTCGCTTAAAATGTCAGCTTAAGCGAAGAAAAATTGACTCACCTTCTTTGTAACGATTTTCCATGTTTCAGCCGACGAAGGAAGGATAAATAAAGTAAACTTGTCGAGTTTTGAACTCGAAAACTTTTTCAAATTTGGTGCTTGCGTGATTAGCGCGCGAAAAGCCAAACAACTTGACGCCACAACCATGTTTACATACTCTCATGCAAACACTGCTCTCGGCCAATCAGAGCGCGCGTACTATCTTAGTTATTTTATTAACTATGGTCTTGCTGCCTGGGGTCAGGCATCCAAGACGTCCCTCAATAAAATTTTAATTCTCCAGAAGAAAGTGCTTCGCATGATGTATTTTACGGATATACGTGAACACGCAATTCCTCTATTTATAGACGCTGACATATTACCAGTGTCATTTATGTATTATAAAACTGTGGCTAATCTAATGCAAGATATTAACAACAACAATTCACCAACAAATCTGCTCAATTTATTTGAAAAAACCTCAACAATTCATTCATACTATACAAGATCATCTAGTTCAGGTAACTTTCACGTCAAAAGCTCAAAGCTGGAAATACACAAAAACTCCTTGTCTCGCTTTGGTGTAAAACTTTGGAATGAGATGCCTTGTCATATTAGAGATCTTCCTAAAAAGAAATTTAGGAAAGTACTTCACAGATTGCTTTCGGATATCTTAAAAAGAGAAGATGACTATATTGAGACGCCCTTAATAGTTGAAAAAGTTCGATTAATAGTTTAGTGATTTCTGTATTAAAGTATTTGTTTGTTTGCTTGTTCAGATTTAATGTAATTAAAATAAAACTGTGATAGAATATTATTTATTGTAACTTAAAATTGTAGTTTTCCTTCCTTTTCCTTTCCTTTCTTTTCCTTTCAATTTATTTTTCTTTTAACTGGTCCGCCTAGATTAGCAATTGCTATTTTGCGGGCCAGTCTATTGTAACCAATGGTCTTATGAAATAAAGTTGAAGTTGAAGTTGAAGTTGAAGGTTGGTCTAAAGCACCATCTGAGACCCGAGGGGGGCGGGGGAGGAGTTGTTTCAGAGCCCCACCCCCTCTCTAACTTCAAAGATTTTGGACACAATGAAGTAATTTTAGACATCATATTGCTGTCATCGTGTTGTCTCAAAGTAAGCAATTAAGTGAAGAATAATTAAATGAAAACCTGTATAATGGCCATCACATCAATAATCTTTATTATTCATTCAAAATATTTCCCCAATTCTGATGGGCTAAAGGACACGCATAATTCACCATAACCAGTTACTGGCGACCAAATTTGGAAGAATTTTCTGTCTAAGGAGGAAATGACGTTAAAAATGCAGCCCACTACAGGTGAAGTCACCGTTACCGAGAAGACCTGGGGGCGAGGTTGAGTTGTTTTGGTTGTGAAAAAAAAATGGCGGACATTTCACTCGTTTCAAGAGTAAGAACTACAGCTGGAACTAGGCGAAATAATAGCTAAGAACATACAAAAACAGCAAGAAGACAACTCAGAAAGCGACATCTGCTATTTGGAGAATATTTGCGGAGCTGGACAAACCTAAACGTACAGTATCGAAGCTGAACTTAACATCGCTGCAGGTAAGCATGTTTCAGCTCTGTTTTTTTTTTAAACTAAGAACCAAATCTCGGAGGTTGTTATCCACCTCGGCCTTCGGCCTCGGTAGATAATACCCTCCTCGATCTGCTTAATTCTTCATATCCTACGAAAGCCAAATTCATTAATTGCTAATTAAACAATAGAAGTGATGTCATTCTGAACTCATTTATTGTTAAAGGAACTGGAACCATAAGCCATCTTGGATCCGCCATTTTGAATTAATTAAGTGTATTCCATTCTAGATCTTCCTGAGTACTATTTTAAGAGAAATGTAAAATAATGTAAATACATACAGATTAGTGGAAAGAGAGGTATAACTCTAGGGACGGGGTTGGTCACTAAAAGTCCAGAATAGTTTAACCGAAAACAAATATTGATCTTACCTATGAAAGAGCTCTCCATGTCGCCCACCAAGCTGACTGCGGTGTTTTTGTACTCCTCCTCGTCTTCTTTACATCTGTTTACAGGTTTACCAACAAACTCTCCCTTGGGGATTTCCAATCCATTTTTGTCCTTGTTCAAGACGACACGGCAACACTGGAACAGGATTGGACCACGTGTATTCGCCCTTGTTGCTATATTTGGAGGGATAGTCACATTTTTGTATGTTCCTTTTATTTGAGAGAGGACATACCCATGGATATTGATTCCTGCATCTGTTTCCACCTTTAAAATTGATACAAACAAGTCATTGAATAGAGTGTTTTTGACTACGCAATAGCGAGATTTTAAGAAAGCCTGGCCCGGGGGGAAGGGGGCGTACTGTGGATCTCAAGTGACGGGGATAATATGGCTTGATTTGAAAGAGATTTTTTGGGTATTCAACACAATCTGAAGATTCGTGGTAGTGCCTGCGTATCCCCGCCTCGTGGTTCTGCGAATCACAACCAAACCTGTTTTGAGGCTGTTTAACATGTAACAGCGGAGCTCTCGCGTGCGCGAAGGGCGCGTAGAGGAGCACCATGGGTAAAAAAATTTGATAATCTATGCATCCAAGAAATTTTGGTTCTGAGAAGATCTATCGTGAGGCGTACGTTCCTACGTACGTCCACCCCCTCATGTTAGCCGGGATAAAATTTCGCATTTCTAGCACTCGCATGTTTCGACACGTTTCGGTGGTAAATCGCATAGCTTTCCAGACTTTTAGCAATAAAAACAACAAGAACAAAGCGGATTCTTTCTTTCGACTTAATTTTAATGTCTACATTGTCGTGGTTGATAGAGAAAGAGCTAGAGTGAGAGTAAAAAACAAAGGCGACCAATTTCTTCCAAAGAAAAACATCAAAATTTTATAACGGCGGTGAGGAAAAGGGGAAATGCCAGCGGCCATCAAGGTGAAAATGAGAGGCATCGAAAGAAAAAAGTGAACAGGAACACATAAAACGTGCAACAAGGAAGTTTCTGGAACTTTCGAGATAAACTAACATCAAAGCCAGGACTTCGAGCCTGCCGTTACGACTTTTCTAATCGAAGATGATTGCTATTTTTTGGGTGTAAAGACTATTAACTCGATGTAAAATTTGTTTATTTCTTGAACTGTTTGCAAATTCTTTTTCTCTAAAGTCACTCAGCCTTTCCCTCAAAATTCACATGAATGTGCCCTAACGCTAACTGATTTGTGAATTACAGGTTAATTGTTTGATTTAAATTATAAATTTATCAATGGGAGCTTCTCTTTTAGCCCTGAGATTGTTTGGGGTGGATTAATTTTTGGTCCAGGGTACCTTTGGGGGTTTTGTTGGAAGGCCTAGGGATATTTTAGGGGTTAGATTTTTGTCCCCCTTCAATCATCCCCGTTAATTAAAATCCGGAGCACCCCCTTAATGGGCCTGGCTTTTAGAGCCTGATTACATCAGCCCGACTGGCTTGCTTTTGTGGAGCGAATTTTATCCCGGTTTTACGCCACCCCGATACCGGCATCTCAGCTAAACTGGCCAAATTGGTTGCATGTAATCATAACACAGGGTTCATTCTTCTTAATCTCCTTTTCACGTTTCGGAAAAAGGAGGGCCAACCCGGTTTTGTAATCATGGTCCTAATCTGGAAAAACAACAAGCTCAGAAGCAAGACAGTTACATGCGGTAAAGATCGGTAAAGTTTTATGAAAAAACAAAACAGCTATTCACAAGTAACCTATAGCCATAGCGTCACAGGGATTGAGCTCGCTTATTGATAAAATTGGGGTGACAACAACAGTCTTAATTACATGTATCTATCTCCCTTTCATCCTCTACCGTGTGGTTTATCACTATATAATCATAATAATAATAATCATAATAGTAGGAAGAAGAGGAAGAAGAAGAAGAAAAAGAAGATAGCTTTCAACGGCTAAAATACCTCGTTTTTTCTGTTGCCTTTAACTGCAAATCGCTGACTGTAAATCACTGAGGTTATCAAACGCAGTTGTTGGTCTTCAAACACTTCTGTTTTATTAATATCTAGTTCTGTTTTGGCCAACACGTCACGTAGGTCTGGGTCAAGTATGTATTCCTGATCAATTCCCCCTAGCTCTAGGGATCCCAGATCTTCATTTATCTTGATCTGAATATTGGCAATATTAGCAGCTTGGACTCCAACTGCAAAGGAGCTGAATCAAGAAACAAAAAAATTTCGTTTGAGGAACAATTTAGTCTGCTTGCATATTACACACAGGACAGAATGTTGGTACTGTACTACTGGGTAAATTTGCATTAATAGAAAAATACATTGACGATAATTAAGGGAGGGGACTTTTTTTTACAACTGATTACATTCTACAGTACTTCTTAAGGGAATAAAGAGTTACAATGACTTTCGTAACACAAAACATTCCCCCTAGGGGGCTATAATCCCTCAGGTTCACGAGAGTTGATAATCTTCTCCAGGAGGTGATAGCCCCCAGGGTGGTGAGAGGTGATAATCCTCTTTCGGAGTGATAATCCCTCAGGGTAGTGAGGGGTGATAACCTTCTGCCTGAGTGATAATCCCCCAGGGTAAAGAGAGGTGATAATCCTCCCTCAGAGTGATAATCCCTCAGGGTAGTGGGGGTGCTAATCCTCTCTCGGAGTGATGATCCCCCCGGGTAGCGAGAGGTGACGATCCTTCCTCGGAGTGATAATCCCTCAGTGTCGTGAGAGGTAATAATCCTCTCTAGGGGGTGATAATCCCCCGGGGTAGCGAGAGGTGGTAATCCTCCCTCGGAGTGATAATCTCCCAAGGTTAAGATTGAGAGGTGATAATCCCCCTTGGGTACAGAGGGATGAAAAGAACTCTGTTGATTACCAATTCCCTGGATTAAGGAGTAACAAGAGTCTATGGTGCAAAGGTCACAAGCATGTGAGCACTTCATCGTAGGCCCATGGTCAACTGAATATATGCAAGTGTGATCACTAATCTTAGTTGTTATGATTGGGTGTCTTCTACCCGTCAGGAAAAACCCCTTCTTATTTTAGGAGGAAACCTGAATCCTCCCGAAGGAAGAAGCAGAAACTTCATAAGAACCTCGGGGGAGAGAGGCTGAACTAAAATATGCTAATACAAGCTGAAAATATATTACTAAGTGCAATTCGTGTTGGGGTGTCAGCTTAGAATGATTCTCCTTGGTGAAAAATCCTGTTCATTTATTGTCATATCTTCATGACAACTGTCCATGGATTTTCAGTGAATGAAACAATAATTAGTCCTATATGCTGTTCTCAGGATTGCAGCGATAAAGCAAAAAAACAAAGGATAAAAAACTAAGAAAACCATCATAGAGAATCAAATAGCGATAAAGGCGTGTGGTAGATTATTTTGTTCCACGACAAAAAGCGCATGAACTGCTGTTTTACTGTATCACTGTTCATGCGACAGCTTTTATCTGATTGGCTGAGCAAATTAGTTAGTGCGATAGGGGTCACACGCCGGAAGTAACCCGTGAAAGGAAGTGGGCTGGTTTATTCCTCTAAAAGGATTACTGGTATGGCTATATCACATTAACTTTAATTTATCCTTTGGTATAAATTAGCTTGCATTTCTCTGCACACGGATTTAGTGAGCATAGAGTCATAAATGATAGCCAAATGGCGTGACAATAGCTACTAAAAGCTCATCACACTTAAATAAATGAATTTATAGTTATCAATGTAAATTGTATAAGATTTTAAGAATCAAACATTTTGAGCGACTACGGTGCAAATTTGTTCACAAAAAAATCTAGAGTAAAAAACTACTACTATTCAGTCTCTTGCGAGATAACAAATTGAGCTTGAGAAAGCCATTGATGCAGGTTAAAGTAAGTTATGAACATAAATAACTGTAACTAGGCAAAAACTAGTAAATGTTACAGGGTAATGTTTCAGTGACGTTAATTTACCTTGCGGCACCGCTGCCATCTTCACTTTCCTCCACTGATGCCATCTCATTATGTTTTTGAACCTTTTTGTTCTTCAGGGCTTCATATTCTTCCCTCTTGCCATTTGCTACGTAATGTTCTAGTCCCGCCACAACCGTGTATGTATATCGTTTGAACGGACGTTCCAGAACGTACCTAGATTTCCTTACCACCAGAGTAAATAACTTTATATCTTGAGTTCGGCCATGGACAACAGGGAGATAATGACCCTCTTTATCGCCAAAATTTTCCTTTGCGAATTCACGTAACAACTTGTCAATCAACTAAAATGTGAGACAATAATAATAATAGTTATAATTATAATGATGATGATGATGATAGTGCTAGAAATGTAGGAAGATCTCTTCCACGGAGCTGGTTAATTACATAGAAACCGGACAAAAGTGAAAGCAACGAAGACTGGAGGCTCGTTACATAACGTATAAAAAGCAAGGCGAGGCGAGAACTTAAACCGGCGGTTCAAAGAAGAAGCCAAAGAGGTTTATGCAGAGTAGCAGAGTAACAACTACATGTAAACCAGTGTATGAGTCACCTGATGCACACGCCTAGTGGGATATACCGGTTTACGCTGGTCAAAAAATATCGGGATCGTTACTAAAAAAGGATTTGACAACGTAAGAAAAGATTTCAACTCCTACATGGCCACCGTTTTATCATTTAGCTACACCCGTTTGGACGCAGTGACATCGCAGCTTTAAATATTTGTTTTTCCTGTGCTAAAAAATGCAAAAGGTGGGTAGTAACATAAATTTCATATCCTTATCTATAAACAGGAGTGTATCTCTTCTTTCCTTGTTTGTAGTTTCATTAAGGTGGCTCGACTAGATTTTTTAGGGAGTATACTTTCCCAATTTAAGTGTTTACTACGTCGACATTGACAAAGATATCGAAAAAACGTTGCCACAGCTGTATTATATAAAGATGAAAATTTGATATGATCCATGTTATATTGACACCAGAGTTGCCATGGCAACAAAATGACTCCATTATGTTTTTGAATTGCCTCTGTGTTTCTCGGCACAAGGAATTTTTTTTTTTTCAGAAATCGCTTAAAAGAGCTTTTATAATTACTTCCCTTAGTTGCATCGACTATGGCAAAGTTTGAACAAAATTAATAAGAGCGTTTTCGAAATATTTTGAAAAAAAGTTTTAAGGGTCATAAAAACAATGAATAAACATGTCATCGGCATAATTCGCTAATATCTGAAGAAAATGATAGGGTCTGAAAATGAAGTTTCGTCTCATAGCGGTTTGAATCTATCTGAAACTTTGTACGGAAAAAGAAGGAGATTGTTTCGGCCGATTGCGAGACAGAGGAATTTGATTAACCTACGTTCGGGTACTTTCTTTACAATTTTTGGACATAATTTTGTCCACGCCAACAAATTTCACGTTCATTCAAAGACCGCTTGACAAATTGTTTTGAAAACCTGACAATCCCGGGATTAATCATCAATGTACATCTCCTCCAAGTTTCAAGGACACTTAAAACTTAGGAAGGCAATTAAATGGGGATATCAAATGCCACAAATATTCCCTCCAGAGTGAGTGTCCTCTTTACTCACTTTGTTTTAAGTTTCATAAACACGTGGACAACTTAATTTGCATTCAAAAGGACCCTCGATTACTTTCTGAAGAAATCTCCGGAATAAGCTATTGTAGCAGAAATGGTGAAAACAATGTCTGTAGCGTCACTTTGTCATCATGAGGGACGCAGGAATAAATTGCTGTACAAAAGATTATTTGCATTTATGTTTCCTTTCTGCAATATATGTTCTCACCTTATATTCATTGTTACATTTGCTTCAGTTGTGCACGTGCATATGAAACTTGAAAACAATGCCGGTGAATACATGTAAAGAGGACGCTCACTTGTAAACACAAACTCTAGGGGGAAATTTTGTGACATTTAAAGCCCCATTACATTCATATACATACAAGTATATTAAAACTCGGTAGAGTCATTTAGTGATGTACAAAGTTGCTAGCAAATATTTTAGTTTTAGATTGCCTAGTGGGAAACAGATGATTGCAACACTCGATTAATTTCTCTTTTGAATTGCCCTATTGATTGATAGCGGAGCTGACAAGCTTGGCAAAGCGCACGCGCGTGGGTGGGGTCCCATAGCTAAGTAAATCTACCCATCCCAGAATATTTGGTAATTACGTGACCGTGCACCTACCGACCGCCCGAGCGACCGTCCGTCCGTACCACAGGGAAATCAATGTTTACTCTCACACTTCCTAGCTAGTTTGGGAACCCCAATGTTGTGATCAATTGACAGCTGTCATAACAGGGTATCCGCTGACCAGCATCACCTGACCACATGGAAAACTTATGCAGCATCTTGAAACCTGTTTACTTTGACAGCTAAAGCTGACAGAGTTTTGTATCAACTTGTTATGTTTTTAACTGTCTTTCTCCACTGGATGTACTAAATGAAATAGTAAGAGTCAAGAGTCTTCTAATATTCATGGCTGGTTTATTTATTGGGATTTTGCTTGAGAAATGCGTCGCTTGTCAAAGTCGGAACCGATTTCGGATGGCATCGTTTTTGTTTTTCACCTAGCTTGCTTGAAGCGTAAGTCAGGGTTTGAAAGTCTCAAGTGATATATTTTTTCAACACAAGCGACCATGTAATGCTCTATTTATTATATAAAAACCAATGAAATAACAAACCATTTTACTTAAACAGTGTTTTGGTCTGAAAGGTGCGGATTATTATGAAGTCATAGCAACGGTGATATTTTTACATGTGAAGATAACATGTTATTTTCACATGTGAAGATATCAACTGAGTTTTCGCGCGATCGCTCACTTAGTATTTCATTGGTGTTTATATAATAATATATATATCTAATTTCATCAAGGCGAGCACAGTTAATTTATGCGCCAAGTTTATGCACGTTTGTAAGATTTCAGACAATGATCTGATCTAGTATCAGGTTTGATATAAGCTTACAGAACTCTAAAAGGGCGTTAGATATATTTTCTCACCGCAAGTAGAGATTTGTAGGCATAGACAAGATTACACTCAAAAATGGTAAAGAAAG
>NC_133204.1:32236507-32239007 GCF_958299795.1 Porites lutea | reverse complement strand
GTTTGCCCAGAGATTTGCTTCGATTTTCTGATATATTGGGGCTTAGTTAAACCGTAAAAAGTCAATGTGCGAAATTCTAAGTTATAGCGCGTTGTAAAAATTTACATTATTTTAACCCTATAATTTTGAACCGGTGAAATTGTCAATAGGGCTTATTTTTAACAATACCTTTTTGGCCACAAACTTATTACAGCTTTCACAAATTTATCGTTTTATGAGAAAGAAAAGGTCATAAAAACTATTCGTGTTCTTCAAAGGCTGCCAAATCTTTGAAGTTTGACGTACGAGTCAATGAAATTTGTGTAAAATTTCGTTTTACCGGAAGTGGAATTTGAGCTCCGAACGGGCAAAATGAGTTTTCTCGAATTTTACCAAAAGAATACGTTATTTGGGAAAACTAAGTACAGCATGTTTCATTACTCATCAAGGGTTATCGATGAGCCAAAAATGAGCGAAATTCGAATTTTGAACTTGTGCCACAAAAAGACGATTTTGGTCGATATTTACAGACAGTCGCTCTTAATGCCGAAGCAGTAAACGCTTTAAGTGGGGAAGTATACCCCTTTAAAAAAAAAACCAGTCGAGCCTAACAACGGATTAGTGATATCGGTTGGGATTACTCCTGGACTTGACAGTGCTTTTAAAACACTGTTCACATCATGTTTAAAGAACAGTTTGGTCACACCACGCACGACTATGGCTGAAATGATTTTGATTATTTGGAAGTTGATCAGTTAGCCATGAAGTTTAATCTTTTTGGTGATAATTGCTCAAACGTTTACACAAAACATTCAACTGACACTGCGTTCATGACCGAAAATGAAGTAAAACTAAAGGGAAATACGCAGAATAAAGTGCAAACAATTAAATGGTTTTGTAGGCTATACGACGGATGCAACGACCAGAGAGCCTACTGAATTTGACTTACCGCCATAATACTTCAAGCTTGTCTGTGCGTGTTCAGTCCTCTAAAAATAAAGATATGGCAATCAGGTGAAAGCAAAAATGAAAACCATGGTTCTATCTACTGTTACATTTTTCTGGTTCTGTGGTCCTCATCAATATTTCGTTAATATTAAGGAAATGCCATTAAAACTTTTGGTGCGACATTTACAAAAGAGTCAGTTCGTATCGGTGCTTAACACTCACGGTTCTCAACATAAATTTGATATTACACAAAGTATTCACTGATTAAGACGGAAACCACTGAAAAATCTTGCCATCTAGAAAACCTTAAATACGCGTAACGGCACGGTCTGAGTGACGAGAGTAGCCTCAAAATAAAATAAATTAGAGTTCAAACCATTTGATCGCTTAATTACATAGACGATTTACACATCTGCCATTAAAGAAACAGCTTTTTCAGAATTTTGAATCCAATTATCCCCATTTTCCTTGCTTATAAGATACTGTAAGCTATTGGCACGAGTTAGTGTTCTGATGATTTGTCTGTTAATTTTGTTGTTGTTTGTGTGTTTCTTTTCTTATTAAAGGTCTTCTAAAATGTTCCAACTCAAATTCAGCTAGGTGAAGTCTTCTATTTTTCTATTACACATTAAAGCCTGTGAGTGCGTTTAATTTTTGTTTGATGCTATGACATTCACATCAGTCTTTAACCCTAGTTTTGGTGGTGTACGCTAAAACTTCCCGCCCTCCCTCTTAGCAAGGATGTTTCAAGCACGGTTTTTAGTCATCTTACCTTGCGGAAGAAATTTCTGTTTCTGAAGAGTTTGACTAATTCCTGACGCTTTAGGAAATCTGCTTTGAGTTGTCTGAAACAAAATTATGAACAGTTTCTGAATTCAGTAATATTTACCTCAATTCGTTCCCAGGGTCTCTCGTCTGATCTTCCCCTCGCCTATTTTCCTCCAATGAGCGTTAAGTATCGAGTATCGACGCTTCCTGCTCTGTGCTCAAACGCAATGCTACTATTGGAGAGAGATGGTGACGTAAATGCGCACACTTCTAGTTTTCTAATAAAGTTACAAAAGTGTCATTTCATAAACTATTAGTGAGAAAAAATAGCTGAATTACACTCTCTCCGAAAATTTCGGTTCTTTTTTTTTTCTTTTCTGATATATGATGTTAAAAAGTCAAAATTTTACAAATAGACTGATGGTCGAATAAACTCTTTTACACCCAGAAATTATGCGTTCCTTGATGGCTAATACTTGCTTAAGTACTGCACGAAAAAAGCTAAAAATTGCACCGATTATTTATTCAATCTTTTCATTCAATATTGGCAGTTACTTGTGTTGAGTTGTATTTCAGTTTTGAAAGGTGATTCCTGTTTAGTCCTTTTTATAACATTTTAACGATAAAGCAACAAAATTTAAACAGAGACGTCAGCAAAGATTCGCCCAGAACGCACGATTTTCATGTGTTAAGGACTTGAATGAATGAATGAATGAATGAATCAATATCCTTTATTTTAACGCGATGAATATTAAAGCAGTAAATGCTTGGGGGTTCTTGTGTACTAAAAAATTTAATACATTCA
>NC_133204.1:32216507-32231507 GCF_958299795.1 Porites lutea | reverse complement strand
TTACTCCGCCGTCCTCGGCAAGTTCTATTAAGCGCTTTACGATCCTCATTAATTCACATGACTTCTAATTAGATGACTCTAGATGAGTGAAAGCAAAGGACGAGTCATCGCAATAATGACGATCAGCGGACCACCGAGGAAACAATAGTACGAATCGATACTCCATGAGTGTGGTTTAATTACGAAAATTTCTTAATCACTAGCAACGGCTATGCTACACTTAGACACGCTCAACAAATCTAAACGACTCTATCATACGCAAATAAGAAATCTTTCATTATCGTGACGGTTTGACGCAACTTTGAATCTCTCAGAACTAGTGGCACCAATGTTTAAGTATGCAACAGCCATGAGAGACATTCACGAGATTTAAACGTTTTACAAGCATCTACAATTGTCATATCTTACAAATTGAACCTCAGCAGACACAATCTCGGTCATAATCATAATCGCTGGAAGGCTACCTTACCGATCTCTCCCCCTAACCCAACGCCCCCGCCCCTTCTCACTCCTTCCATCTTTCTATCTGTGTTATTAGAGGAAGAGAAGTAGAACCAACACGTGTACCCTCTCTCATGTGTTTCCTTAAACGTTTCAAGTAATTTTGACCGTGATTGAAAGTAAAGTAAAAAAAAAAACATATTCTATTTTTACGTGTACAGTACTATTTTAAACCCTGATCGCACCTTACAGATACATGCTAGACTCGAGATGCGATCATAAAATTGCCTCAAGATGATATCAGAGTTAGTCACATGGCTTCAAAGGCTCGTCCTGCGCAGCCCCGTTTGTTCCAGATTCATTTTTCTCAGGCAAACCTGTTGGATTTATTTAGAAGATAGAATTTTAACAGAACGATCCAAAATTTAATATTGCTACCCCGTATCTTGAACAAAACACAAATCTCCCAACCTTGTGGAAAGAAAATAAAGAGGAGACAACTCTAGCTACAATGTACACTGTGCCCCAAACCCATCTATAATAAGAACAAAATATTTCGGAATTATTCCTCGGACTCTAGCAACAGTGAGCACTGTTCCCCAAAATTCATCTACAATATAAAGAAAATATTTCAGAATTATTCCTCAGGTCGTGATTTAAAGCCTTATCCCGTTACAAACTCAAAAATGTTTTTAATGCTTTCCATGTCATATGTTTTCTTATATGTTTAAGAATCTGCACCTAAAGATAGTTTTCTAATTACACTTTGAGGTATAAGCCAGCACTTAATAGATTAACCTAACTAATTGTTCGCAAATATTGTATAATTAAATTCAATCTATCTGTGCAATTATACAATCAAATTACGTCGATAAACACGCTATACTTAGGCTGAAGAGCTACAACAGCGGTCAACTGCGTACCTCAAATCAAAGTAATGACTTCCATTTTCTACTTTGTTATTAAATAAATCAATCAATAAATAATAAACAACGATTAGAGGTAGCACATCAACATTCCTGGTACAATTGGACTTTGGAAATGTTGGTTTTCCGGAGAGGAGAAAGCCGGAGTATATGTACCAAGCAAAAACGTCTCGGAGCAAAGGAGAGAACCTCATATGGCTACGATGCCGGGATTTAAACTCGGGTCACATTGGTGAGAGATCGAGAGATGGATGCTCTCACCACTGCGTCATCCCTCGATCCCCTCCCTTTCTATATATATATATATTTAACAATTATTCTTTGAAATCAAGGTGAATAGTGGCAAAATATTTACCGAGCCGCGAAAGCGGCGAGGTAAATATTCTTAAAGCCACTATTCACCGAGATTGAAAAGAATAATTGTTTTAGTATATACACACGAAGTGATCTCAACAAAATCAGAGAGGAAACCATTTAAAAGTACAATTTGATTGACAGATCAAATCACGCGTAAGTTTAAAAATAGATCTTTGCAGAATTTTCAAACATGGCAATTCACAAGTTTATCATTTCGCAAACAACAGCGTGAAGGCTTAAACGGAAACGCTAAAAGTTTGAACTGTTTCTTTACCTGAGAAGGAAAGTAGAGCTTTGATGTTTTCTGTTGACACGTCAAGTTTATAGCCAAAAGGGTTTGTTGTGTCGTTCTTCGCATGAAGTGCTGACAAAAATGGTGGCTCAGTTGCTCGAGGTAAGACGTCGTCTTCCTGTATCATTCTTTTTCCTGTTTACTTGAAACGTAGAATTTCTGCAAACATTTCCTTTTAAATTTGTTTGTCATAAATGAACTTCGATTTTTGAGCCCAAATTTTCTTGTTAGAAAACGCTGAGTTCACGAAACGGCTTCTTCTTCGCGAATGCACGGGAGTTGTAAACAATCCATCGAGCACAAAACTCAGCTACAATAAATTGAAAAACGCCGTATAATATCGCGTATTGAATCCTTCCAAGACTGTTCTTGCCTTAAAAAAAGTCAGCCCCAGGATTTTGTCGACTTTTAAAAGATCGTTCTCTAAAAAAATGGGAAAAACACCGAGCTCACACATTATCCACTCGCTAGGAGGTGAATATTGTTGAATAGTCCGAGATAGCGAACCAATCAGATTGCTTAAATCACCAAGATCACTGAGTGTGTATATACTAAATATATATATACACCCGTTTTCAAAAAGGTTTTCATAGAGAGAGATATATAGATAGATATATACTTTATTCTCTTGCACGTGCGCCCGTGTGCATTTTGCACTTCTTATTGTCCAACTTGTGAAAAACTCGGTTCAACGATAAATTTTTTCTTCGTCGGGTTTTTTGTTCCAATTTGACATGTCGTTTTGAGTTTGTTTTTTTTTAGAAAAATACATGCGCCCTGCGATACAAATTTACAATGGCGAATTATATAGCTGATTTTGGGAATGAGGAAAACATCCCGCGAAGCAGCCGATCCGCGAGTTATCGGCGTCACCGAATTAGTAGGCCAAATACCATGACATCTGTAGCAAGTGACGAAGCAGTTTCATTGATTGAGTGTATTAAAAAATGCGCTGTCCAGGGGCGTGCTTAAGAGAAACTGTAAACTAACTTGACAGCATTTGCTAGCCGAGAGTTTATTCTGTCTTCAATGAGACGTTGCCTTACAGGCCGTGATTTTACACGCAAAAAGGCTGAGAAATTAAGATATATGACCAGCTCATCATGGTTATGATAAAGTCTGCTTTTATGAACCTCGCCAACGTCTTAGTCCGTTTTAATCAACTGCTATAATATTGTTGCTCCTTCCCACATATCCAATATGGACATCCACCGTTACATCCAGTCCTTCTCAGCGGTTTAGAAAACACATTTTTTTTCATTTCATCTGCGTTTTTCCCCTTATCCTGTAAAGACAACAATTCTTTGACCTATAAGTGACCGAATTCCTCATTCTTTAAGTTTCAAGAGAATGCAAATCAAGAGAATTGCAGACAATACTCTTGCATTATTTTTTTAATTGACAAATTGGAACAAAGAACCTGACGAAAAGAAAATTTATCGTTGAACCAAGTTTTTTCACAAGTTGGACAATAACAAGTGTAAATGCACACGGGCGCACGTGCAAGAAAACAAAAGTATATATCTATCTATATATCTCTCTATATGAAAACCTTTTTGAAAACGGGTGTATATATAAATATATATATATATATATATATATATATATATATATATATATATACACTACCACAAGTGAAGAGTAAAACAATATGTTTTTCGTCTCTCACCTATATTTCGGCCGTGTTAAACGGCCTTCATCAGGGTGAACACACCTGATGAAGGCCGTTTAACACGGCCGAAATATAGGTGAGAGACGAAAAACATATTGTTTTACTCTTCACTTGTGGTAGTGTATTTATTGAGTTGTGAAGGGAGTGTCTTCTAAAAGATGCTTGTGATAGGTTATATATATATATATATATATATATATATATATATATATATATATATATATATATATATATATATATATATATATATATATATATATATATATGCATCTAGCCGGATTTATGAAAACCGTACCATCGGACACCAGCAGCCCACACCTTAAACTGACTCAACTAAAGTAAATATGGCCAAGACACTCAGCTCTTACCCATGGTTCTCTTAAGTTGACTCTCTTCTTGGTTCCTGATTAGCAAAAGAAACATTCCAGTCTATCAAAAAGACACTCTGGACTTGTCCATACACTCTAGCTGCTTAAAGGCCCTGAATGACGGAGGACGCTTGAGACTTAAGCAAGTTCTAAGCAGAGAAATTCAAGGTTAAATCACCCCCCCTGACTTCCTCCACCCCCCCCCAGCCTAGCACGTGCTTGAGGGGAATGCTTTCATTGGCCAATGGGCCTCAAACGTTACAAGAATTTGACATGACAAACTAAAGGCAGACATGACCAGTGCACTGACTCTCCCAGACCAGGACTAACGGAAGGTACAACGCTCTTGCAGCACCCTACCCCCCTAGCGATTGACATGGAGGCCCCTTTCCAACTCATGGCGAGTTAGCTCAGGGACTGACCTTGTCAATGAGACCAACCAGGACAGCAAGCCCCCGATGTTTTTTCTCACCGCAGTGACCAGAAAGCTGGCTATCGCCAGCTTTCTGTGCGAATATTCTGGTCCATTTTGAGGTATGTTTTCAAAAATTCGGCTAGATGTTGACGACAAGTGCTGTCTTTTCCAAGAAGGAGGTCACCTCGGGCCAAATCTGCCCCCTCCCGACCCAGTTTCGCCCCATTTCTCCCCTCCCGACAGCATTCAACGACATCATCTAGCCGGATTTATGAAAACCGTACCATCGGACACCTGCAGCCCACACACCTTAAACTGACTCAACTAAAGTAAATATGGCCAAGACACTCAGCTCTTACCCATGGTTCTCTTAAGTTGACTCTCTTCTTGGTTCCTGATTAGCAAAAGAAACATTCCAGTCTATCAAAATGACACTCTGGACTTGTCCATACACTCTAGCTGCTTAAAGGCCCTGAATGACGGAGGACGCTTGAGACTTAAGCAAGTTCTAAGCAGAGAAATTCAAGGTTAAATCACCCCCCTGACTTCCTCCACCCCCCCCCCCCCAGCCTAGCACGTGCTTGAGGGGAATGCTTTCATTGGCCAATGGGCCTCAAACGTTACAAGAATTTGACATGACAAACTAAAGGCAGACATGACCAGTGCACTGACTCTCCCAGACCAGGACTAACGGAAGGTACAACGCTCTTGCAGCACCCTACCCCCCTAGCGATTGACATGGAGGCCCCTTTCCAACCCATGGCGAGTTAGCTCAGGGACTGACCTTGTCAATGAGACCAACCAGGACAGCAAGCCCCCGATGTTTTTTCTCACCGCAGTGACCAGAAAGCTGGCTATCGCCAGCTTTCTGTGCGAATATTCTGGTCCATTTTGAGGTATGTTTTCAAAAATTCGGCTAGATATATATATATATATATATATCTGTCTGATTTTAGAAAAAGGTACCTATCTCAGAATCCCAACCATTGGCTAGTGTAGCTTTCTAACTCACTGTCGTACCGGAACGGTCAAGCAGCAAACAGTAGTTTTCAACAACAACAACGATTTATTTATTAGCGAATGATAAAATGGTGCTATACAGTGACACCCCTTGCCTAAGAACCTATATTTTAAGAACCTGTTTAGTCTAGAAATTGAAACAATTTCTTAGTTTCTAAAATCTCTGAAAAAATTTGCCTGTACCCTTGGGCAAAAGTTAGATCAGTCACTGTTCAGAATCCTCTTTGAAGACATACCTGCATTATCGCTCTAACTGGACTGTTTAAATGCCAATGAGGTCAATACTTTAGCTTTTCTTTATATGGTCATTTTTACATAACGTCTTATTTGGTGTGCAGATTTTATATGAGGAATAAGCTGAACCACTAAATTCTCTTGGCTATATTGTATGTTTCTTATTCAGAACATAACCTATGTAAGAACCTAAATAGCCTTAACCTGTACTAACTACCATTTATATATTAAAAAGAATAACCTGTTTAGGATAACTTTGAAAAATCCAGGTTCTTAGTCTCTTGGTACGTTTTACTGTAAGACAAAGGCAAGGCGAAGGAAACTGAGGTGCTACGTTAAAGAGGAAGCTAATTAGGACACACGATTAATGTTCAAGTGAAAGGTATATAATGATAACCTTCAATCGTCAATCTCGCTCCCCTCTTGGATACATGGTAGGGCAGCATAAAAACGCTCGGCACGTTCACTTAAATATTTTCTAGCTAGATTTAGACACTGCTGCTTTACATCTTCACGAATTGGCCTTAGTTCCTGCCTCAGTGTGGTCAGTAGGTCTATTCGCAGTGGAGTTGCTTGCCTTTTCTTTGTGTACGAAACTAGCCTGGGTTGCTGTTTTGGGTCAATAGTGAAACGCACGAAGGCGCAGTCGGGATGATCTACAACTTTTAGATTGCCCCTGTCATCAGGCTGTTCCCCAATTCCAACATTAATCCACGCGATTTCTTTGACCTCAAATTTCTCGTGCTGTAAATCTTCGTTTCTACTGACGTATTTTAACTTTAAAAATGACTTGTAGTCCTTTATCATGTCCAGACCTACCCAATAGACCTTGACGTTTGATAAACCACTGCTGACTAGAACGTTTTCCCAGTCTTTGGGTGTTTCAATTTTCTCTTGGGCGTTAAAAACTTTTTGAATGTTTCCAAAATATCTATCGCACACACTATACGAGTGGCCCTCCAACAAAAATTTTAAGTCTGTTCGTAGGAAGTCTCCTCTTGTGACCAGGTCATCCATATAAAAAAATAGAAAGTTTTGCTTAAACTGAGCCGGAGAATTGTCACACCACACTATAAGATGGTCATACCTGTCTCGGCCTTGCTCCGTCTGAAGTTTTTTGAGAAAATAGTCCAAGATTGAGATCACTTCATTTGGGCCTACACCAGCAATAGACTCGTCGTACATAAAACAGTGTATAACCTCCTGGTTTGCGCAGTATATACCCATTAGGCTTGTTCTGAGCTTTTTTGAGTAATACCAGTCTTGAGAAGACACCTTTGGTGTAGGTAAGCTTTTGTGAAAATCCATATGCAAAGTAAGCGTTTTCGAGGCCATTTTAGTCCATGCAAAGGGGCCTGACTACGTGAGGCTTAACACATCGTGCCCTCTTTAACGCAGTACTCAGTTTACTTTGAAACTTATGTCTTCAGTTATTTACAGCTTGCGCTAGTGGCTCGATATTAAAAAAAAAACACTACCGTTATCACTTACGTTTGCGACAGTCATTGGAAGAGAAACTTAAGAGAGCGCGCGCAGGTCTTGCACACAGTTGTCTTCACATTAGGGACCCTAAGCAAAGACGACTTTGAGCGATGCACGTCAACCGGAAGTGAGGCCTTCTCTTCTTTTATATGCCTTGACGCTAAAAAATTTGTATTTCTAAGTTTCTTTTCTCTTATAAAGACGATTTGCCCGGGATTTTGAACCCATCCACTGCCCAATGTTGCAAAAAGCCCACTTCCGGTTGACGTCCGTCGCTCAAAAACGCTGTTGCTTAAGCTCCCTTTTGGAGCCAAGAGTCACGTTTGCGGCAAACGGCAAACGTGAATTTGTACCACGTGACCAAGTGTTCCCTGTTTCTTGTTGTGAAATTCTCAACTTGAATCTGACGTTTGCTCTTTTCCGTAAAAGAGACTCTAAATATCTCTGTTCAGTCTGCCATGGCTCACGGTTTCCTGTACTTTTTTGAACTGGAATTGAATGTGTTTAAGTGAATCTTTTTCCGTGATGCGGTGTGTATTTTGTATCAGTACGGGGACTTTTTTATGTAATGAATAATTAAAAGGGATGACAATTCGAGGAGGGCGATTTTTTTAAAACAGATATATAACAAATACGCAACCCTTTTCCGGATTCAGGCCCATGTTTCGTGGTAGGAGGGAGGGCTACCCACCTATCATAAGGCATAGGAAGGTTGTACTTTCCTCAAGTTAACAAAGCCTTGATCTGAGACATGCGATTAGCTTTGGTAGGCTAAGGTAATAGGCCCTTTGCAGCTAGTCATTCACGTGGTACAAAACCGCCGTGCTGGAGAGCAAAAGTCGCACTGGGACAAGACTAACAAAGAAAATTACCACTTAAAATTATGCCGGTATGTCTTTTGTTTGTCTTGTCCCAGTGCGACTTTTGCTCTCCAGCATGGCGGTTTTGTACCACATGAATGGCTAGCTGCAGAGGGCCTCTTACTAGTGTCATCAAATCGCAAACTACAAAGTTACCCACCTTCTCTCAAATCAACTCGAACTCAGCAAGTACAAATTCTTTCAACACTTTATTCACCTTAACTATACTGAGTTTTACATTTTCTTGACCCTCAAGCTAAAGCAAAGAGGAAATCAGCGTCGACAATCCATCTGCTAACTTTCATCTGTACACCCATTGACCCGTTTCTTAGACAGAACAAACATGTCATACTTTAAGGCAGCATATCTCCTTTCGCCCTCAATTAAATGATTTTGACGTTCTGTTCTTATTCTTTGAAGTTCTTCTTCATTACTGGCGCCGTCCTCGGTTGCGCCGTTTGTCATTCGTCCTATCGTGTTTAAGGTCCTGTCACAAACCTGACATGTGTCTTCTCGTGGTTTTCGAAAACCCAACCTGCTGCCGAGATCTTCGTTGAACACGTTCCTGAAGGTAGTAAAACTTATAACAGGACCTTTGTTTTTCTTTCCCAAACGTGTCGAGGTGAAATTCGGGTAATGTCTAGTAAACTCTCTCCACATTCTTCGCATAGTTGTGGGGGTATCAAAAAATTGTTTTTCCGTTCGCGCCCTTCTGTAGTGCGAGTGGTTTGCCGAATGGGAACAGATAAACTCTGTTACTTGTCTCCTCGCATCTTCCGTCAATTTGCGCGGTCTGTTACTGTGCCTACCCCGTTTATCGGGGTCAATAGATAAACAGTCACAATCCATTTTCTCTAAAAGGACTTTAATTTTTTTGGGCGACACTCCGTAGCATTTCATGAAGGCGATTTTGCACACAGGGCCTAAAGCTGGGATAATGTAGGTTATTTTTCTGCGTCCGCTAGGAAATAGTTCCACTTGCATAAGTTTCGATATCACGTAATTTTGTTCATTGTAGTTTCTAGATCTATAGAAAGCTCTACCTCGTTCCTGTCGAATAACCTGCCTCGCAGTCTCTATGCCATTCTTTAAAAGACATCCACCGTTGCAGCAGACCAAATTGACCGTGTCAACGTCGCGATAGGCGGCATTTTTTCTCCTTGACGGTGTTTGCTTCCTTGAAGAGTACCTTTTATCCATTTTGAATCTAGTTTTTCTTCTTCCCCGTTCAACCGAGGAGGCTGTTGGTGGTCCATGACGGAAATGCCTCCATTGATTCTCCACGTCAAAGTCATACAAAAATCGGGATCGGTCGGGAGCTGACTCTGCTTCACTGTTGGAAGCTGCAGCATAAGCCATTTTTTTTTAAAAAAAACTATCGACAAGCAGGAGCGACAAGCTTTGTTCGAATCTTCAGTTCTACTTCAAGTTGTACAAAAACGCGCATTAGTGTTACGTAAAAAGGGAGACGCCACCGTTCCACTGCTCGTGCAAAGTTTAGAACTGGCACAAAAAACGACTGAAAAATCGTTTATTTATTTATTTTTTTTTACACAGGGGGATTAATTAGTTAGGTTTTGCGCTTGCAGCCGTTTTAAGATTGGAGAGTATGGTAGATCACGTGACTGGTTCTTTTAGCGCGCCTCGCTTTGAGGCAGAGAGTAAGCTTTTTTTGAAGGCTTATTTCTCGGAGGGGGTGAATTTTGCAAGAGAGAAAAACTGTGCATATATAAGTATGGAACATAAACTACGCGATGGAAGGGGTTTCAGGTCAGTGAAAATCGTTGTATTTTTGCTTAAGGACAGCAAAGTCAGTAGTTCTGGCATGGCTGCGCTGAGAGAGACGAGAAGTACTGGGACGGGTGAGTATTTGTACCCAGAGACGTGGCTATTTTTAGCTGTCGTCCGCATCCACTGTTACCCAGGGAAAGTGGTCTACGCGTGAAAAAGTCAGATTGATTGTTCCACGAAAGCACACGTAATTATCGTAAGTTTTTGTCGTCGTTAGAATTGCAATCGCCACAATTGAAAAAGACACCATATTTCACATCCCTGATGAGGGCTCTGCAGTTCTTGATTTATTGTTGTTGTTGTCGTTATTATTTTTATTATTGTGATTATTACTATCATCAACATCTGAGCCTTTGCATTGTGCTTTCCTTAAGAAAAGCTTCACAAAGACTGAGACTAACCCTTAGTCTTAAGGTATTGACTTCAGTTTCTAGGTCTTCGTATTCTGAGAGTTTTTCAGTGACCTTAACAGAGGTGGTCTTGTCTAAACGCTTTGTAACGTAGTTTGCACGTCATGTTTTCGTGATCTTAGATGACAATGCATATGTCTGGTCTTCAAGTAGCGAATCCTTGGTCGGTGTGTATTTGCATCTTCCTTAGAAATGTAACATCTTCATGTTCTACAACTGTCTGTTGGCTTAAATAGATCATACCATTTTCCTGGCATCTTTTAATTAAGAATTTGTTCATGCTTAGCGTGCGTATATCGAGTTATGGATGCACGCGGGAAGTTTGGAGAGCACGAAAGATGCGTAAGAGTTGCACGAGGCGATAGCCGAGTGCAACTCTAGCTTCTTGAGTGCTCTCCAAACTTCCCAAGTGCATCCATAACTCGATATACGCACAGCTAAAAGCATGAGCAAATTCTTTTATAACATAGCTGACAAAAATGCTTGCTTTTTGATTAACTGCAAAATTCTCGTAACACGCTACAAAATAACAAACGGTTCTATTGGCTGATTACAAACACGCCACAATCGTCTAGTTTGAATGAAAATATTCTTTCTGTAAAAGTGAGAAAGAAAATTTGCTTCTTTATTCGTTAACGATCAATGGAAACTAAGCAGAAACAAAGGTAAAAGAGTCTTAAAGTTCACCTAAAGTTAAAATACTAACATGTTCGTAAGAAGTCGTGGAGTATGGTTTGGATTTGCTGAAAAGATGATTTGCTGAAAAGAAAGTTTTGCTCAGCGAAACACAGAAAACATGTTTTTAGCGAAGACGACTGTCATCCTTCTTTAAACTTATATTCATCTACGAACATTGGCTGGTCATTACGGCTTCTTGAGAAGACCTGGCAGCAGTTGTTTTTGTGAGTAGTAAATTTATGTCTTCTTGTGTAATCTGTGTTGTTATTGCGAGAGAAATTTTCCTGCTTCAGTCGGATTGTCCGGATAACAAAGTGCATAACAAACTTAAAAACAACAATAAAAACGGAAATTTTGCCTTTAAATGTTGTTGATGACCAGTTGGTGTCTGTTCTGTTCCCAGTGAATGTCTTTCGGCCAAAATTTGCTGCAGCTGGTCTTCGACAAATTTGCGAAACGCGGGACTTGCGAGTTTTTTGTAAATTCGGCTTCATTTTTGTTGCTTGTTGGATCAGGACCTAAAAGGTCAATGCCGATAGAAAAATTGGGCAGTTCTTCGCTGGTTTCTTCCGTATTTTAAAGAGAAGGAAAAGTGCATTGCAGCTTAAAAGTCGACAACTTTGCAGCCAGGTAAAAAAAAAATGCTCACGTCATCTTATTTACGCACGGGCGTGCGTAAATAAAGATTTTGTTCATAGCGGCTCAATAGGACTTATATAGGGCAAGCACGCGCGCTATGTTATAATATGATATTATAATTCTGCCATATCTTCCAATGAATGCACTTGCGGCCCGATCATGGCTATGGATAAACCCAGAGCCCGGAGCACTAGCCTGTTCCAGGTGTTCAGATAGTAGAGTACAGCGTTCAAATGGTGGGGAGTCAGTTAACACGCTCTACTGTCTGAACGCCTGGAACAGGCTAGTGGAGCACTTGTTTATTTTTTGTGAATTTCTGGAGAATGAAGGGCAGTGGGGGTGGGGGGGGGGGGAGAGAAAGGCACTTATTTAAAGTGGGCTTCTCTCCTTCTTATACAGCACTTGTTATAATACATAAATTTATTGGAGATCCATGTACTGTATACTGTATATTTTGTAAGGAGAGGTGTTAAGGAAAAGGGGGCTGCAATAGTAAACCCTTCTTTGATTATTATTATTTTCCAATATGGTCACTTTATTGAAAAGGCAAGTTAGTGTCAAACTTAATACTGCTATCGATCCCAGTGGATCAGTTAATCCCCACAAGACGAGAAAATAGCACAACTTTTTGTGTTATTCCTGATAAGAATTTCCTTTTTTCCTCATCATTCCAGTAAACTCTATTACGTTGACAATTACGGTACTTGCATGTAGTCTTGTCAAACTTAACTAACCCTGTGGTTCAATTAATTCAATCCTGGCTGAAAGTTATACTGTACAAAGTAATTCTTATGGATGAAAATGGCACAAAACGTCCCATTTGTTTATTTTGTTGTTCAAATGGCAGTCGCCGGAAAGAGCTTTAAAGAAGCTGTAAATGCATTGATTTATCCTATCGACCTCGTTTACTTGCGTTCTAACGGAATCTACGAGCTAAGAACACCGAAAATTGACATACATCGCCAAGTTCATAAGCAGTAAGTGTTTTACAATGAATAAGTTGTATAGTTTCTTGTGAGCGAAGTGTAAAGTACCTTTCTTGAATGTGGCAGACAATCTACCAAACAAGTTCATGGCTGAGATGACATATTGCGGCGAAGACCAGCTGCTGTCACAAGTACTTAAAGAAATTGACCTCCTCCCACAACTGTTCTTCGCGTTCATCGTCAGCAATGACAGGACAGTAATTTCCTTAAATTCCCAAAGCTATTCTCGTTCAATTTCATCTAATTATTTGTCCTTCGTTAGTGATTTTTTCTTCACTTTTCTTCGTAACAGCCACCCGTTTCGTATATGTAGTGTTTGCTTAAAACCGCACGGCCAAAATGAACTTTGTCTGCCGAACAACTTCGATAGTGATTCTTTGGATTTACTTTTCGATATCTTGGAGTGGAAGGTATGCCGCTACCTATCTTTTTCAGAAAGTGACCTCGTATCTCTCGTACGATTATGCGGTTTTTTGCTTATAAGAACTGAGATACTACACGCATTTCTAGTTCAGTTGTTACCAGTCCGCGAAGTGAAGTTCTCGCAAAGTGGGCCAATGTTTGTATATGAACTCTACAGAAACGGCTTTTTGAAAATAGCCCAGCTGTATTCGCAAGGTGTTGTCCATCCAAACTTTTATAGCGTTTTACAAACCTGCCCCAGTTATCGACAAGTCAAACGCAAGCTGCATAGCTTTCAACGTTTCGACAAGTTTGCGAGAAGAGACGCTTTTCCTTCGGGTAGGTTCAGATTTCCTATTTGGGATAGTGGAAAAGAAGAGTGCCTTTTTCCCCCGTGATAGCGACATTTAATATCCGTTCTAGCTGGTATAAAGTGCTACTCAGCTAATACAAAGTTCAGCAAGGCAAAGTAAATTAAATAGCTTTATCGTTGTCTTTTCGGGCGAGGGAAAGTTTTCCGAGTATTCTGTTTTTGCCCTATAGTTTGTTTGGAAAACTTTTGGCCGCTCTTACATTTTCTCCTATTAGCAAGATGAAGTTTTCCGATTGTTACAGAGATGTTTTGGTATCCGTCCTATAGCGTTGGAAACTTCAGCTTGAAAATAATGTATGGTTAAATGAAAAAGCGCAATATATCTGCTTTTGACACTTATTTGTGTTGGTTTGTTCAGTGTTTATGATAGGTTTTCCGTTGTTCGTTTGGTCCAGAAAGGTTTTCTAAGTATTCTGTTAACTTGTTGTAGACAGATTGTTTGGACAATATTTAGCCGCCTTAGTATATTCTTTCCTACTAGCAAGGTGAATTTTCCAATTGTTACAGGGATGTTTGTTACCCGTCCTGTACGGTCGGAAACTTCAGCTTGAAATGACTCTAAAAAAGAGTTAAAAAACGATTTTTTACTTTCAAGCGTAGTATGTTTTGATTTGTTAGAATGGGAAATGGGTTAGGAGCAAACCCAGTTTCAAAATGGCTGCACATGTTCCTGTATAATATTAATTCGACAGTGTAAAAGTCAGCAATGATTGTAAAGGTAGTTAGATCTCTAGCTGCCAATAACCGTCTTATTAAAGTGATAGCGCCATTTGTTAACGCTCCGTGAAGCGGAAATTTACTGCTCATACCATTGGGAATTGCATCAATTCCGGTTCCGATTCCATTCATTCAGCTCAAAAACTTCCTCGCGAGAGGCGACAGACGGATTAACACACAAAAGAAGGCTTGATTCAAATCTGTGAATGAGTCTACATTTAGTTCCAGGAGCATGATTTCAATAATTGAAAGAGTAGAAATTACCAGGAAGCAAAAAAGATACCTTTTTGGCGCTTTAAAGTTTTGTTTGGTAAAGTGAAAAATGGATGAAAAGTAGACAATATTGACGTTAAAATGTTTTCACCCGAAAGCTTAAAATACCCGCCTTTTTTTCTAAAAAGGTATCTTTTTTTAACTTCTCACCTAATCGACTAGCATTAACAAAAAAGGTAACAATTTTGCATGTTGTTCTACGAAAAATGTATGCAGAAAGTTAATTTTTCTGCTCTTTTCAAGTAGCAGAGTTAATCTTTTTGTAAAAAAGCAGAATTGCCGGAACCTTTCACTGATTGGT
Organism: Porites lutea; assembly: GCF_958299795.1. Classification (NCBI taxonomy): domain Eukaryota; kingdom Metazoa; phylum Cnidaria; class Anthozoa; order Scleractinia; family Poritidae; genus Porites; species Porites lutea. The sequence continues at coordinate 32,216,870 of NC_133204.1, read as the reverse complement.
GGGGAACCCGCAGAATGTAAACACCGCGGAAAATACCCTTTTTAAATTTTTCAAGCAATGAAGACATTCTTGGTAGTCTCAACACTTCTAGACTGCTTTTACATCGAGTTACACGAGGGGCACCCAACGACAATTTTCGGAAAAATATCTGTTCGGAAGACGATTTGAGGTCTAGAATTTTCGGAACATTTGTTGTAAAATTTCTTGCTTGCCTGCCTCTCCTAGGATTTTCGAACACCTAAAAAATGGTAAAATTGCCCATTTTCAACGGATTTTTACCCTAAAAAGGTCACCTAGAATTTTCGGGAGGCTTTTTTCTGGCTGAAATTTTCAAACAGGTAAGTTTTGATCCCTAAAATTTTC